>NC_049249.1:23034500-23327949 GCF_011100685.1 Canis lupus familiaris
TCATCTATTTTCATTTGGAAAACATCCCCTTCCTGAGGGGGATGTTCCACCCCATCTGAGGTTTTGGTGGAAAAGATACCACTCCTGGCTGTTGGGCAGTTGGCCCAGCATGGGAGCCTTTCTCTCACCCCTGGCCTCCATGCTTGGTTCATGACTGGGTTTGTAACCTCAATTGGGACTTGGGTATAATTATTGGGAAGAGGTCCTCTTTCTGCAAGGGTTGTTAATCTAGCATGACACAGCTTGGCACATCTAGGGAAAACCACATAGCAGGGGCACCTGAGAACAGAGTTGGGAGGAGTGAGAACACCGGAGTTTGGTTGATGGCGTTTATGCTCCCGAATTCACCTAAAAGGAGAGCTTGCCTGCTTAGGGACTTTACTGTTGTCTAGCAACGAATCCTCCTTTTCAGTTAAGTCAATTTGAGTTATTTTCAACAGATAGAGTTTTGACTATCATCCTACCTCAGGTACTAATATTTCCGTTGATTTTTTCTCTTGCTGAATATAAAGTGAAATATTAAGTTAAAGGAAATCTGAGAAGTCAAAGCTGTGAAGAGTCCCTATCAGTCTCCTTCAGAATGCCCTCAATATGCCTCATTCATTGTTTCAGTCTGACTATTTCCTTACAGTTAGTGAACCATAATTGAGAAAATTTACCTATCATTTGTGTTCCCAAATTCTGGAACCTAAATGGAAACTTAAAGACAGAAAAATTAGTGTCTCCAAATCAACATGCTGCAAACAGCTAGTAGAGCCATGATGGTTGCTTCAGAATTTGAGATGAAAAGAAGAATCTTTTGAGTGTATGCAACATATTCTCCACAAAGAAGTCACTCTACACACAATCATTACACAATTCTTTCCAGTAACACCAACTGCATGATCATTATAGTATTGTTAAATGACCACTAGCCTCAGATTTAGTCCTTGTAGAACGTATTCTGAGAAAAGCGTACGGCCATTTCTGTGTCCCCTAACTTTATTCAGGGTCTTCTGTGATTGCCACTGAAATATCAGTAGTGTCCTGAGCCTACCTTCCATTCACCTTCTGTGCTGTAACCAGAGCGGCTTTTCAAACTACACATCTGATCATGTCTTTCCCTAGGGTAAAGGTCAAATTTTCCAATATGGTAGGTGAAGCTGTGTATAATCTAACCCCCATCCACCCCTGCAGTCTCACCTCGTATGGCCCTCCCTCTGTCTGGCTCCAGGCTCCTCCATCTTCGTTTCTCCACTGTGTCACACTGTCTGCTTCTGCAGGGCCTTCATATATACTGTCTTCCTTGTCTAGTATAATCTTTGCATTACAAGTGAAAGCCAGATTCTTTTTTTTTAATATTGCTTTCTATCAGTACAATTGTCTCATATTGTAATTAAACACTCACTTCATGGTCATGGATCATGTGTCTCCTAGCAGACAGACTGTTCAGGACAGTATGAACTGTGGCTGTCCAATCTCATCGTTGCTTACCCTGGTACTTGCAGGGCCTGAAATTGCCAACTGTCAATTCTCTGTCTTCGTTCTGTTCTCCTCAGCAGTGTTTGACACAAGTAACCACTCTATCCATGGAACATGCCATAATCCAACTTTTGGGATTCCATACTTTCAGGCCACACACCCCCATCTTAGTCTCCTTTATTGGATCTGTCTTCATTCCCATTTTCTTTTTTTTTAATAATAAATTTATTTTTTATTGGTGTTCAATTTGCCAACATACAGAATAACACCCAGTGCTCATCCCGTCAAGTGCCCCCCTCAGTGCCCGTCACCCATTCACCCCCACCCCCCGCCCTCCTCCCCTTCCACCACCCCTAGTTCGTTTCCCAGAGTTAGGAGTCTTTGTGTTCTGTCTCCCTTTCTGATATTTCCTACCCCTTTCTTCTCCCTTCCCTTCTATTCCCTTTCACTATTATTTATATTCCCCA
Organism: Canis lupus familiaris; assembly: GCF_011100685.1. Lineage (NCBI taxonomy): Eukaryota > Metazoa > Chordata > Mammalia > Carnivora > Canidae > Canis > Canis lupus. The sequence continues at coordinate 23,036,429 of NC_049249.1, forward strand.
AATGAATGAGACCATATAATGTTTGTCCTTCTCCAATTGACTTATTTCACTCAGCATAATACCAAAATGGATGAAAGATCTAAATGTGAGACAATATTCCATCAAAATCCTAGAGGAGAACACAGGCAACTCTTTTTGAACTCAGCCACAGTAACTTCTTGCAAGATACATCAACGAAGGCAAAAGAAACAAAAGCAAAAATGAACTATTGGGACTTCATCAAGATAAGAAGCTTTTGCACAGCAAAGGATAAGTTAACAAAACTAAAAGACAACCTACAGAATGGGAGAAGATATTGGCAAATGACGTATCAGATAAAGGTCTAGTTTCCAAGATCTATAAAGAACTTATTAACACCAAAGAAACAAACAATCTAATCATGAAATGGGCAAAAGACATGAACAGAAATCTCACAGAGGAAAACATAGACATGGCTAACACGCACATGAGAAAATGCTCCGCATCACTTGCCATCAAGGAAATACAAATCAAAACCACAATGAGATCCCACCTCACACCAGTGAGAATGGGGAAAATTAACAAGGCAGGAAACCACAAATGTTGGAGGGGATGTGGAGAAAAGGCAACCCTCCTGCACTGTTGGTGGGAATGTGAACTGGTGCAGCCACTCTGGGAAACTGTGTGGAGGTTCCTCAAAGAGTTAAAAATAGACCTGCCCTATGACCCAGCAATTGCACTGCTGGGGATTTACCCCAAAGATACAGATGCAGTGAAACGCTGAGACACCTGCACCCCAATGTTTATAGCAGCAATGTCCACAATAGCCAAACTGTGGAAGGAGCCTTGGTGTCCATCGAAAGATGAATGGATAAAGAAGATGTGGTTTATGTATACAATGGAATATTACTCAGCCATTAGAAAAGAACTGGAGGGTATCATTTCCATTTTCTAGATAGGGAATGGTACGTTCTATCTTATCATCTGAGTGATAGGATCTCATCTAAGGAGAGAGCCCAAATAGTAGAAAAAAATCACATTGTGAAAGATGTTCATTGCCATAATTACAATAACAAGCAATTTGGAAAGAACTTAAATGTCCAACACTAGTAGAATGGTGCAGAAATTTGTGGTGACATCACTTTGTAGAATATTATGCTGCTAACAAAATTGAGAACTATGCAATCTGTCTGGGAATATGACATTATTTCTATGGTATAATGTTCTATGAAAATCAGGGTACATAAAGATCATGCTAATATTATAACTTTGTAAAAATTAATATAAAAAGTCTAGTGAACATTGAAAAATACTCTTAGAGAATGATGGGACTATGGATATTTTTTCTTTTTTTTCCAAATGTTTATATTTTATAAAAAGGTGTGTGTGTGTGTGTGTGTGTGTGTGTGTGATTGTGTAGCAAGATAGGGAGATAAGGAGAAAGAAACAGCAAAAACAATTTATACTATAATTTTAAAAATATAACAAATGAATGTATTTACAGAAATGTTCTTAAAAAATGACTCCCCTGAGAACCATCCTAAAATATTTGCTACAAGAAATTTCCATGAATCACAGCACTGAGAGATAGCACAGCTCTTGAATACACACACCAAGCTCCCACAAGGCAGTGGATCCTCACAGTGACAGGTGGTCTTGCAGCAAATCTTTTTCCCTTGGTGATCTCATGAGTTATGCTATCATTCTGGAAAGCAGGTGGTCACACTGGCAGACCATCCAAAACCCCCACCTCCTCCTCATGTTCTTTCTTATTTGCTTCAAAGAAAACTATTTGAAGCCAGTGTGTTCCAGGAAGCAGCAGGACAAACATTAACCTCGTTACTCTGCCCAAAGCAGCCATTTCAACCACAGGCACCCTCAGATTCCACAGCGAGGACCCAATTTAATTGATTTCTAGTAGCTCTTGAGGGTGAATTTGCAAAGCCAAATTCCTTTAAAACAGAACCCTGTATCTTCCTCTCCAAAGATATGTCTTGCAACAGCAGTGCAAAAGGAATAGACTTTTCATGACAGTCCTCAATGAGAGAGAACACGCGGGATTACTCCATAGTAAATCCTGCAGCCACAGCTAATGGAACTTCAGAGCAATGAGACCCAATTGTTGAGCTCTGCACTCCTGAGAATAATTAAAAGACTATAGTAGTTCATGCAAATAAATGGATGTAATTTTGTAAACTACATTATAATCTGGTGGATGATGAGAGGCCAGTTTATAGAGTTTCAGGCATATAGTAATAATATTAGAAATACTGTTTGCATGTATTGAGTGAACATGACATATCTGGCACTTCATTAACATTTATTCTTTGCTACAACCTTGGGAGTTCTGTTATCTCTGTTTTACAGGACAAACTGAAGCTTAACGAGGCTAAATAACTAGATCTTTCTCTTCCTCTTCCTCATTTTGTTCTTGTTGTTGGTCTATTTCCAGAGCTCTCTCCCTACTCTCACCAGCCCCTAACACATTTTTTTAAATGTTTATTTAAAATCAATTAATTAACATATAGGGTATTAGTAGTTTCAGAAATAGAGTTTAATGATTCATCAGCAGCATACAACACCCAGTGCACATGCAGAAGAATGAGACTGGACGATTTTCTTATAGCATACACAAAAATAAACTCAAAATGGATGAAAAACCTAAATATAAGACAGGAATCCATCAAAATCCTAGAGGACAGCACAGGCAGCAACCTCTTTGATGTCGGCCACAGCCACTTCTTGCTAGACATGTCTCCAAAGGCAAAGGAAACAAAGGCAAAGATGAACTATTGGGACTTCATCAAGATAAAAAGCTTTTGCACTCCAGCGCCTTTTGTATGTTGCTTCTTCTCTGTCACTGAACTGACTCAGGAGACCTTAGTACCTGGCCAATAATAAGCTCTCTCTATCCTTCAAGTTTTGAAAAGTGCTTTTATATTTAGAATGACCTAGAATGCATGTTATGACTTAATCCACCTTCATTTGTTCTAACCATCTCATTATGGTAATAATTGTCCCTGGAGGCCTTAGAACTGAGATTTGCCAGAACCGGTGAAGCCCTCCGTGTATTATTTTTTGAGGAAGAGTGATTTTCTGCAGGCCAATCCTTAAACAGATGCATCAATCTCACCTCTTATCAATTTAACTTATAAACATAATCTGATGCTGTTGAAAGAAAAACATATGCAAAAGAATCATGTATATCTTTTCCTAAAACCTGTTTTTAGCTGATTTTGCAGATAACAAAATAATGTCGCACATCCATGCATGTAGGTCTTCCATTTTCAACACTTAGTTCAGGGCTGCAAGATACCTGTTAAGCAAGCAGTCACTTCCCTGGTTTCTGCTCAGGTTAAACATCACTTATGGCATTTGTCTTAGGTTTGGTTCCCTCAGAAGCAGACCCTGGGATAAAGAGTTGAATATAAGAAATTTATTTGGGAATTTATCGCATAGTAAGGGAATGAGGAGTCAAGACAGGGAACTAAAGTAAGCCAGTGCCTGGCACATTAATAAGCAGGTTAGCTCTGTGGGCAGGTAAAGCTTAGGTCCATTTGGGATCTCTAGGAGAGCATGCAGAGCAACCTCTTGCAATTGAAACTCCACAAGAATATTTTCCATCAACTCTACTCAGTCCTTGACTGTTTCCAGGATATATTTTAAAAAGATTTTATTTACTTATTTGAGAGAGAAAAAAAAAGAGTATGTGTGAGTATGAGCAGGGGGAGGGGCAGAGGAAGAGGGAGAGGGAGAAGCAGACTCTTGGTTGAGCAGGTAGCCCAATGAGGGGCTAAACCCCAGGGCCCCAAGATCATGACCTGAAAGTCAGACACTGCACCAACTGAGTCACCCATGCACCCTGTTTCCAGGAGTTGTAAGGGCTAGACACTTTCTGCCTGCCCTTCCTGCCTGGCCCACATTTCCTGCCAAGGTTTAGAAACCATAGAAAGTCCCTAAATTAGGAGTTTGCAGTTGGCAGTCAATGAGCACTGAGCCACTCAGGGCTGGAGGGATGTGGATGGGGTACTGATAGGGTTGGCTGCTGTGTTCTTTCCTGATACATCCAGAGGCAGCTCTCCACCAGACCTCCAGGCAGCGACCACTGCTCAACTGGAATTGGTAAGCATACTCAAGTCTTGGCCATTTTGATTCTTACTTTAGTAATTTATAAATGTGGAGAATTTCTGCTCTGACTAGATCATAGGCAGATTATAAACATTGATCACATGTAATATAGTGTTGTGTGCTGCCTTTACAGTTTTCTAACAGACAAAGGACTGTTTGGTGGGATGGTGGAAAGCACAGCCTTTGATGGGAGACTACTTGCTTTTCCTCCCAGCTACTCACCAAATTCCAATGTGGCCTCACTCAAATATTTAATTCCTCCTATTCTGATTTTTCATCAATACTTTGGGAACAAAATAGTATCCCACTGGTTTTTGTGGTAATTAAGTATCTATCTATCTATCTATCTATCTATCTATCTATCTATCATCATCATCTATAGAGCATAACTTGGTAATATAAGTGTAATCTGTTATTATTATCAACATAATGTACATTATAAAAAAAGAGAAACAGCAAATTAGATTTAAAACAGAAAAATGCAGTGCAGTGAGTCTTTAATAATTTTACTTCTCATCCTAATGGCAACTCCTAGTCACTGGGTGATCAAAGGGCTGTGCTCACATGGCTATACTTTGTAATTCAGAAACAAAAATGTGAAAAATAATTTGTCATTTCTCTAAAGGAACATGGATCCAATTTCTACAGCAAGGAAACAAAAGTGTTCCTGTTTTTTAAGGTATATAGAAAGAATACCTCCCCACCCCTGAAAATGTGCTGGGCATCTTGCCCCCAGTTCTTTTAAACCTGAGAGCTACAAGCACCCCCCTTTTTACTGATTTCTCCTATTAAGTGGATCCTGGGCTTCATCAATGAGACAAAACTGAACCTCATCTCTAAAGAGTCTACATTCTGTAGCAATCCTCTTAGGATCTAAAACCACTGAGGATACAGGAACATGTATAAGACAAAAAATCCATTTAAATTACCCCTTTTCTTCTTTGGGATATAAATCAAACCAATTGGGGCATCTTGACTTTGCAAGGATGTGTGCTTTCCTCAACCTACTGACTCAGCTCAATCGCAGGCTAAGCAAAATAATCAATTGGGTAGCCTTGAAGAACAGATTGTAGATCTCCTCTCTTCTAAATCATAAGTTCTGACAATCATGCCCAATATATCACCAGGTAATACTGGACCTCTTACTCCTTGTCTCAGCATAAGGAAGTCCCCAGGAATCTCTAGATGTATTGGTCAAGAAATGTCCATATCCTGATGTGAAAATCACTGAGAATGTATTTTCCTACCCACTTTTCCCCCTTCCCTTTACTTTTGATCAGACAGAGAAATGCCTTGAATGACTTACATATCAATGCCCAGAGCGAGGCAGACAATAGAGATCTGTAACCCACATAATGCAGTCACTTTATAGGTCTGTTTCAAAAATGAACTATACTCAGAGAAAGAGAGAGAGAGAGAGAGAGAGAGAGAAGTTTGGAATGAGTTGGAAGTTGACTACAAGGAGAATGCCAACTAGAAAAATTAAGTATATTTTTAAAAGCCAAGCAATATGAAGCTACATCATAATTTTTTCTCTTTTTTTATAGGGAGATGCTTAGAAGTTAGCAGAGATTCTCAAGAAACTAAGTGGCAATGCTAAAAGCCAGTGCCTGGTCCACCCCAAATGTCAACTGCAGTGTTGATAGAGAGTTCCTAGACAGAGCAATGGCTTCCCTCCTCAAGTGCTAGGTCATTTTGTTTGAAAGCTTCCCCCTTCCACCTCCATAGAAGGTCAGAAAGTCAGTTAAAGCTCTCAGGAGCCATTTACAACTGACAAAGGAAAGAATGCAGCAAGGACAAATATCTCAGGCTCCTTATTCCTGAGTGGGTCAGTCCTGAGTATCTTCTACAGTCTTCCAGAGGAGCAGGCCTGAATTCTGTTACCAACAGTGGTAACTGCTCATTATCATGGCTTCTCTTGGCTTTATTATCTTCCCCAACTCATTTCCCCCCTCCCTTCAAATGCTTCCTGCTCACCTCTCAAATATACTGCTACACCCAAAACCTTGTCTCAGGATATGCTTTGGAGGGAACCAAGGTCAAGATAACAAGTATAGTGAAAAAATAATCAATAGATGCTAACTTGAACCTGACAGCAAAGGCTTTCTATAGTAAGGCTCCCTAAAGCATTAGCACTATACCTATTTCCCAAGGTCTCTTTGGAACTTAGATCTCCTGATGAACTGGAGGAAATAATTGGGAGCTGACAAGATTTATGAAAAAGTAAGTACCAAGACATTGGGTTATATCAAAGTGACTCATAATTATCACAAGAATCAAATAATATATGTAAACATAGTAAACAGGAAAGCATGATAGAAACACTAGATGGCTTTAGATTCCTTTTTTTTTTTTTTTATCTTGCTCTAAAGCAAGAAGAAGAAGAGATAAAGGTAGAAAAAAAACAAAGAGTTAGAAACTAGGTCTTCAGTGGAAGGGCCACTTCTTTTAAAATAAAACTGGTTGAGAAAAGTGGGCAAATAGTTCACTTGGTTTCCAAAAACGGCCTCTTACGCCAGAGAAGGCAACGCTCTTGTGGGCAGCGGGGATGGAACAGAAGAAGTGCCATTTCTCTAACTGGTCAGAACCTCCTTCAGGTTGCATTAGGCTTTTTTGTCAACTCCTATCCAGCTGAAACTGCCAGGATTGGGATTTTTTTGACATTTTAAAATCTGCTACTGTAAAGCCAGTCTTGGCCCACATTTTATCCCTAATGGCATAGAACTTTACTAAATGGTGTTTATATAAAGCCATATATAGTTCAATCACATAGACACCGAAGAACTCAGTAGAAATTGATTCTATTTGTGCTCCAAGGACTCACCAGGGATTAAAAACCAGACTGAAGGAGGGGGATTTGTCTTTGTATTCTAGAAGACTTATAGGTTGAAGTCACAAAGCAAATCTTTCAAATATGGCGATAACCCAACTCAGAGGGCACCAAGTTCAACCGTTTTTCGAAATAGAGCAAAATAAAATCTGGGGTAGAGAAAATGAGATGAGATGAGATGAGATGAGATCAGTAAACAAAGGAAAGGAGGTAATTTATATGGTGGCCTTGTAAGTGAAGTAGAAAAGCATGGTGAAGAGCACAAAAAACATTAGTGGAAGGATACACAATAGGCAAATAGAACACATGCTTAAGGTTCCAAAAAAACAGGAGTACTAAAAAGAAAAAGGGAAGTTTAGGAAAAGATATATTTTAATATTGGTTTAATATTGGCTTATAATAGTGAAGTTCTGAGAAAGTACATTTTATATTTTTTTACTTAGTATTGTTTTTAATTTCTATATCTCATGGCCATGCACATCATCTTTGTAGTATCTAGGGTCTTCATCTGGCCTGAAATAGGGTCATGTGCCTGTGTGTGTCTTGAAAGGAAGAAGGAGAGTCTGGGGAGGAAGATTACTTTACAGAATGAAAAAAAAAAAAAAAAAGAGTTAAAGAACTTACTTTATCTAGTGGGTGACTCAGGACCATCATTGGTCTTTCGGACTTAGCACTTCCATCCAGTTTTGTGTTAAAAGAAGTGGCCCTTCTATTAGAGACATGGTTTCTAACTTTTGTTTATTTCGCCTTTCATCCTTTTCTCCTATTTTGTTTTTGAATCTCATTTCGATGTTTGTACAAGCTCATTTACAGGTTTGTCAAGCTCTTTGAATGAAAAAAGGCATTTAAAAATGCTGAGGTTCTTTTTCGAAGAATCTCACAAAAGGTTAAAGAACCCCTTAGGCTCTATAGTGCCCTGGAGGGACAAAAAGAAAGACAATCATACAAGAGAAGGGGAGGAGGGAAGAAGACTCAATGATATGGTAGATTTTCTTTTTTTTTAAAATTTTTAAAAATTTAAATTCAATTTACCAACAGAGTATAACACCCAGTGCTCACCCCATCAAGTGCCCTCCTCAGTACCCTTCACCCTGTTACCACATCACCCCCCCCACCTCCCCTTCCGCAACCCTTTGTTTCCCAGAGTTAGGAGTCTCTCATGGTTTGTCTCCCTCTCTAATTTTTCCCTCTCAGTTCCCCTCCTTTCCCTTATAATCCCTTTCACTATTTCTTATATTCCATGTATAAATGAAACCATATGATGATTGTCCTTCTCTGATTAACATATTTCACTCAGCATAATACCCTCCAGTTCCATCCACGTCAAAGCAAATGGTGGATATTTGTCTCTTCTGATTGCTGAGTAATATACCATTGTATATATAGACCACATCTTCTTTATCCCTTAATCTATTGAAGGACATCATGACTGTTTCCACAGTTTGGCTATTTGGACATTGCTGCTATGAACACTAGGGTGCAGGGGTCCTGGCGTTTCATCACATCAGTATTTTTTGGGTAAATACAATACGATAGATTTTCATTCCAGAATGCAGGAAGTATATAATTTTTAAGTCTTTATTTGGCTTCTCTGCCAAAACTTCCTTACCATCTTTGGTTTAAAAACATTTGGTTAAAAAAAACAAAAACAAAAACATTTGGTTCAAATCTTTCTTCTTTGTAAAATTTCTGCCTTCAATATTTGTCATCAATTCTCATAGCAGTAACCAATTAGCTCCTTACTGAGCAATGGCCTCAGTAATAATGAAATAATTATTATTCGGTCAAAACAAATAGATGCCATTGCAAGCCTTTAGGATTGTGTAATCCAGGTGATGAGGTGTTGTAAGGGCCTGGTGACAAAAACCTAGAGGAAAGCAACAAAGTTTATATTAATTTGATGGTACAAGTAGGGGGGAAAGCATTATTTTACTCACTGTCCTGTGCAAAAGGTCACTGAATCACATTCAAATGAAATTACATCCCAGTTGTAATAGCAATATGATAATATAACAATCTTCAATGAATTTAATAGAAAAATTTCTCAGTCACAAAACTTGATTAAATGCATTTCCTTTCAGCTGCCCCAAATAAAAACTTTTGTATGGTGTGTCCTGCTCTGCCTCCTTGTGTCTTTAAGGAACATTGCCTCTAAATCAGATCACCCAGCTTAAAATTCCAAGTTGGGTTTAGGCTTGGGTCCAGATCCAGGCCCCCTAATCATTAGCAAGATGATTTTGGGCAAATCCCTTAATCTCCTTTAGCATCAGTTCTTAATCTATAAAATAGGAATAAAATTACCTTTTCCATTGGGTTAATGTGTGTGATAAATGAAAAAAGATAATATGTACCAAGTGCCCAAATCATGGTAACATGTCAATAATTGATGCCTACTATGATCATAATACTCATTACTGCTACAGTTACTAATGATACTGAGACTTACTCCCAGGTTGACATGGAAACACTTCCAGGTTAAGTTGCCTCTTTCATATTGGGATGTGTATACCATCTACTCTGTCTCTTGGAATGTTAGTTCCTTGAGGAATAGAGACTACTCTGTAAATTTTTTTGTGCCCAAGCTCTTTGATTAAAGTACTGCATGCAAATACTGGAGATGAGCTTTGGAGTCACACTCCATATAAATTTTATTAATATTTATAGGTCTACTTGGATTTCCTAATTTTTTTACTTAGTTGGTAATTAATTTCTTTTAGGAAATTGTCCATTTCATGTTAATTTTCAAATTTACTGGCATAAATTTTTCCAACATTACAATTCTAAAATTTCTTCTGCATTATAATTACATCTTCCTTTTCATTATGCATTTAGCTTCTTTTTTTTTTTTTTTTTTTTTTTTGAGATAGAGAGCAAGTGAGCACGGTGGGGATGCAGGCAGAGGGAGAGAGAGAGAGAGAAACCTAAGTCTAGCATGCAGCCTGACTTGGGGCTTGATTTCAAGACCCTGAGATTATGACCTGAGTTTTTTTTTTCTTTTTTTTTTTTTAATTTTTATTTATTTATGATAGTCACACACACAGAGAGAGAGAGAGAGAGGGGCAGAGACACAGGCAGAGGGAGAAGCAGGCCCTATGCACCGGGAGCCCGACGTGGGATTCGATCCCGGGTCTCCAGGATTGCGCCCTGGGCCAAAGGCAGGCGCCAAACTGCTGCACCACCCAGGGATCCCTATGACCTGAGTTTAAATAAAGAATTGGATGATTGACTGAGCCACCCAGGTGCCCCACATTTATTTTTTCTTGAGAAAAAATGGCATTTGCCATTGTCATGGCAATACCAGAAGTCAACATAGACTAGGGGTAGCAGGACACATAGGGGGAAGAAATGGTTGAGTGATGAATCTCCTTTTCTCCCAGGAGTCAATAGCTGCTCTTAAATACACCACATACCATACCTGCACTACGTTCGCATCAACAGTGCTTGGGGCCACCAGTTACAAGTTCGAAGGGGGTACAGACCACAGCAAACAAACACAGAAATCCAACAAGGGGCATCTGTGTGAAGCCATGCTAGTTCCTCCTCCTCAATCCTTCCCCTCGCATCAACATTACCATTTATTTCAAAAATTCAAAAGCTGGAAAGTTTAATGTGCAAATCAAAGGCCAAAGAAATACCCGGAGCTCTGCTCAGTGTCCTGATGAATGTGTTAAAGAGAAATGTGATTAGAGAAATGATAGAGTTAAGCAGGAGATTATGCAGCCGGCTCATGTTTTATGGATTCTGGTGGAGTGGGGGATGGGCAGTAACAGTGGTTTTCTGAATGATCATATTCCAAAAATCACTAGCTGCTTATAACATTTTGAGAGGGAGGGGGCTTGGCAGGGGTTAAACTGTTCCTTACCTTCAGTGTGGATATGGATAATACTTTCAGTTAATTTTACCTTTTGTCATAAAAAGTAAAGGGGGAGTTGGTCCATTTGCACAAGTGGAATATCAAAAGACCTCTATAAATATGGAAGGAGTGAGCTGTGGGAAAAATCAGTCAGAAGGTCACCAATACAACTGGCAGCATTAGCTCTAAAATTTTTGTTCCCTGTGCTATGCATGACAGAGTAAAGGAAAAACATTTGTTTTAAGCCAGAATATGGGCAAGACTCTATATATGGAAGGTGACATAATGTTTAGCTGCCCTGTTGGTCTGCTTGTTCTGGTCAGTCATAAAGATTCCAGAACCTACCCTGCTTGGAGATTATGTGTGTGCCTCTTATACTTCCATTATGGTCACTCCTCTCATATCTATGGCATATCTATGGTATCATAGAGTTTACAAAGCAATTTTTCATATATTCCCATTGTTTTCCATGTTGTTCCAGGAAAACAAATAGCCCAGGTATTATTTTTCATTTTGTACTATGAAAAATGTGAGACGTGGGACGTAGAGAGTCAGAAACCTTTCTGGGGCTTAACTGGTGATAACTCTCCAACGAGACTCAAATGAAACCCTAGCTCTGCTTGTTCACTTGTGGATGACTTTGCTAAAGCAATTTGCACAATTTGAGTCATTGTTCTTACTCAGTAAATTGTGGATAATCATACCTACTGGGCCTGGCTGTGCCAGAGAACAGATGTAACATACTTAAGGGCCTAGCTCCATGTCTCATGGAACAGGGGGCTCAGCAAACAGAAGCTCTCATTATTAGCCAAATTCAACATGGCCCTCGAGCTTGCCTTGAGTCGGCCACAGAGATCATTGACCATGAGTTACCTAACAGAATAAATATCATGAATACATTAAGAATTGTGCCAGAAAGGCAGTATAAATTAATGAAATATATATAACCATGAAATATTCAGAACAAATAGATCCAAAAGCAACTTTCAAAGTGGTTAGGACATGATGCTTCCCGAAATCCACAGAACAACTCCTCATGTGCTTTCCCTGAAATGTACTTGTGTTCTGAACACAATTGCCTGGGGGATAGGAAACATAGCAGAGGTTATTTCCAGAGGATTAGCAGTTTTCTCTTCTTAATCACCATGGCAGTCTGTGCAAAAGCCAAGATGAAATGAAGGCTGTACCATCTCATCCCCATTTTGCAGCCAAAACTTTGGATATATATTGCCAGGATTTTTTCTGCCACCTTATGAGTACTCTGATTTTAGGCAGGAAAGGATGAGCAGCAGCAATTCATGAAATCAAATCTAATCTCCATGCACTGGCCTAAAGGAAGGATTCCGAAAGATAGAGGCCCCACTATCTGGCATTTTCAAATCAGAGTATGATCTAGCATCTCTCCAATAATGTTCACAGATCCATAAATAAGCAAACAAACTTCTGAATTTTTTTTTTTATTCTTCCTCAGGATACGCCTTGTATATGTATTAGAGCACCTGTGTTCCAGGAAATCACTTACACATGCAGAGCTAATAAAAATTCCACATATGCACCGCTGGCCAAACCATCATGGAAGTCCTCTTCTTGCAGCACTCTAAGCAAGAAAATTATACCACCCTAGTAAAAGCCATGGAAATATTTCTCTAGAAGTACTTTCTCATTCTCGGTGAGAGTTTACACACTTGAGTAGCACCTATTAATTCACATGGCACTAATTGGGAAGATGCAGTGGTGAGGACTTTGAAAGAAGGGTATGTACAACATAATATATGAGGTGTATAGACCTCTATCAAGCCCTGTACAGACCTCTATCAAACCCTGTGTTTACCCGATCTGTTCACTTTTATGAGTTAGCAACCTGGTAGCCATCAGTCCCAGGGCCATGGTATGCCTTTGGGAATATAAGACCAAGGAGGGTTGAAAGACAAAACAAAAGCAACTGATTTTGTCTGCTGATTCATCATGTACTCATCCAAGTGGGATGAATAAGGCAGAGGATCCGGAGATATGCTTAATTAGAAACAGACAAAGGGATTCTTGTTAATATTTTTGCCTGGACAACCAGAGTTTCTGTTTGGACCATTGCATTCAGTAATTGAGGCTCAAAGCTTTTTATTTGATGCATTGATTTTACCTGCTGAAGCAAGAAGGCTGGTTTTCATCTTGTAGGCATGTGATGAGATTACAAAATATACTTTCCATGCGAGAAACGCAGTGAAAAGAACTGCATTAACCCTCCTGATTTCACAACAAAAAAGAACATTGGGATAAGACCTGCAGTTGAGGATGGATGCATGTTACCACAGTGTGTGTGACTCCCCTATCAGGATGTGGGCCAGCCCCAGCTAGCTCCTCTTGCTTGCTTTTAGCCCTGTGCTCAACATCACGTCTGACACCAGCTGGATGATTTCAGGCAAGTTCTATAGATTCGTTTTCATAGTCTATAATTACCTCTCGGGGTCATGGTGAGGATTAAATGAAATATTATGTGCAAAGTGCTAAGAAGGGCATCTAGTATTTTAATAAGTTCTCAATAATTTTGGCTATCTTGAAAAATCATCTATTATCACTAGAAATTGCAAGACTATGAAAGAAGATAAATCTATAGTCTTTACTTGGGAGAGGTATAGTCTCTACTTTGAAAGATTTGGAATTAATGGAGATGTCAGAGAAATTTCCATGGAAGAGACAAGTGAATACAGAAATAGGCAAACTGGGAAAATGTGGCAGAGATTGGAAGCCCAGTTGGGGATGATTTCTGAAGGCTGCATGGAATGGCATCACTGCCAACTACAGACATTGTATCGAGGGTCTACTATGGATGTGGACAAGTCACACACTTACCTCACTTATTTGACATATACTAGGCTTATTGGAAGTATTGACTCAGTAGGGTACCAATAGGGAGAAATGTTGTTCCCTCATCATGGTCCTTTAAATCTGCCACTTAGAATTAAACCTCACATAAAATCTTAAGTGGATTCCCCATTTTCTCTTGTCACTTTCACATGTAATGAGTTTCATTTGGGGGAGACTTTTTACAAGTCCAGCATTTTATAATATCAAGCTTTTATTCTCTTATAGATTTAAAGTCTGTGCCCTGAACTTGCTTTGGAGTCAAGCTTAGAAACCTACAGGGGGTAGTGGCAGTGAGCTCAGTGGTCTTGCTGTACCCCTGCCTTCTCTTCTACTCTTCTTTGCTGGTCATTGATTGGCTCCCTCTCTTCCAGCCTTGGAGCAGGGAGAGGACAAGGAGGAGCAGGAAATATGTCATCTAATTGGTATAGTTTTAATCTGGCTTTGGGGCCCACTGATTGTGGCAGGTGCCCAATGCTGGTTCAGAGATTCCTCCTTTTTAACCCACTCCATGTTCTATTTCCTGGTATTGGTCACTAATACTTTCTCCTGGTCACAGACTACTCCTCCTTGGGCCTTGCTCTGACCACATGCTTTCCTCTCAAACTGTCCTCTTGGTGGGCCCCTTTCTGTGATGACCTGAGCCAGTTACCACCTTCTATATACTCTTGACCCACATACTTATCTTGGTGCCCCCTGGGGCTGGTTCTACCTTCCTCCCTCATCCTGATTGCCTCTCAAGCCAACTTTTCCTCTTGAGAGAGTTGACTACACTGCCTCCCCCAAACTCCTCTGTGGGTCCTCACAATTTAATTCACTTCAAGAATTTATTGAGCTCCTACCACTTGCTAAACACTAGTCAAGGTACTCAGATTACAGCAATGAACAAAACAAGGACCCCCATCCTCGTGGACTTTACGTTCTAGAGTAGCGAGGCAGACAGTTCACTAAAAAACTAATAAATTATTGATAAATTAGACTATGATTGATGTCATGGAGGAAAGTGAAGCAAAGAGGAAGATGGGAATCATTGAAAGGGAATTACAATGTCAAATGATCAGGGAAAATGTCACCAAGGAGACTTGCAGGAGGTACTCATGTCTGATGAAGACTCTCCTCACATTTGACACTAGTTTCTTAGCAGAACTGAGGCTTTGCCTGCACAACTTCTAGGTGGGGTGAGCAATTAAACACCTGCTTGGCAGTATATTCCTTTCCATAAGTGGTGGGCTTGAAACTTGGGAAGCACACTCTTCCATTTCCCTTTTATTCCAATGAAATTCTGTTTCCCTTGCATGGCCTCTTAAATATACTTAAAGTAATTGATGGACTATGATTTTTAAAAATCATCCCTTAGCAAATTCTATTTACATGACATGGGCTCCATTTTTAAATATGCATGAGTATTTCATATCCTTTGTTTTCCATCTTCTGAATCTTAGCCAAAATTCCATCACAATAGGAAAAGGCTTGCTTAACTTCCTACAAGAAAAATTGACCAGACTGATGTTTAGTCACTTGAACAAAGTCCCATAGATAAGAGGCCACAGGGATTTGGGCCTAGTTTTCCTGCAAATGGTTTCTTCTCTAACATCATGCTAGGAACTTAAGAAGGTGTAAGTTAAACACATGAACAAAACAAACCCAACAAAGAGTACCTATCCAACTGTGGCTTGTGCTCAAGACCAACTCTTAACATCCAGGCAGCTTTGTGTTAGACCAATTCTGCTCCCAATTTCTCTGCTTTGATGAGGTCATTGAAAAACAAATCTTTGAAATGTCCTTATAAAGGATGTGTTCTGGTTATGTCTCACACTGAACAGGTAGTTCAATCCCTAGAACAGCTTTCCTTGTCAGAATAGTAGCTACCACCATCTACTTATTGCTCTTTCATGAGCAAAAGAAAAAGTACTTCCATCCCTTTAACAATATCAACTTCTTGTCCTCCCTTTTGTAAGGGTATATTCCAGTCACTAAATCACATTTTAGATGTTTCCCCTCTTATTGCCCCCAATAATTTTACAAGGCTTTGAAAGAATCATAATACACTGTTGAAAATTAGTTTCAGCTAGAATTTGGAGAGTTAATTATCATTTTAACCACCTGTATTCAGGATCATCAAGAAGCTGGTCTTAGGAGACATGACTAGTAAATAATTGTAATAATTTTATCTCTAAATTACTCCCTAGACTTTTTGTGTACCTTAACACATTTTCTTGTGTATATACTGATACGTTACTCAGAACAGTTGAACAGTGGGCAAAAACAATTACTAACCTCTACCAGACCTTCACAGTTTACAGAAAACTTTCTAAAAGCCTTATCTCATGTTAGCTTTATTTAAACTACGTGGAGTTGACAAGGCAAAGTTTTTATATATCTACAACATTTACTAATAAGATAACTTTTCACATTTTATTTTCCCCAACTATTGAGGGACAAAAGCTATGTGACATCATCCTCCCAGCCCTAGCTGTCTAGGTCAAGGATGGACAGCTGACTTAGGAAGCCTATTACAACCCCTGTGACAAAGCCTTGTATGAAGGACTCCACCCAAGAGGTAGATCAGCTGATGCCTATTATTTTTCACCCTAGGGAAGTTAAAATTGGGAAACCAAGACACTGAGCTCTGAGTGACTGAACTGAAAGGTCACCTGGACTTGGGACTTGTCACACCTGAATTGGACAGATGTAATAGGGATAGATAGAGGAAGGATGATTGTAAAAACAATAAGATAAGTGAGAAGCAAGAAAATAGAGAAAGCATGAAAAGGAACAGCCTCAGTAGTAATGGCTTTCTTGCTGCTCCACATTTTCAGTTTCTATAGGGCTGGCTGTCCTTTGTTTTTCAACTTTGTATTTCTACAAGACACCCTTTTGCCTGATAATAAACCCACTTTACTTAAGCTACTTCATGTGGATTACTGTTACTCACAGCCAGCAGTCTGAATTGGAACAATCCATTTTACTGACAGCTTCTTCCTAACTGCACACAGAACAGAAGCCAAAATCTTTATCATAGCCTGAAAGCATCCAGACTTCCACTATAACTTCATCTTTGCCGCTCCCCAAACTTTATATTACACGCAGCCAGTTTGATCTTCTTTAGTTCCTCTTTCCTATACCATGAAATGCAAGTTCCATAAAAGGCAAAAACCATGTTGTCTTGAGCACTTTATATTTCCAGAGCTTAGCCCAGTGCTTGGTATGTAGCAAATACTCTATAAATTTTTTTAAAGTAACTAGAGAAAATCAAGAGCTCAAATACATATCGTGTCACACTGTACTCATTATTCCATGTTGTTTGGTCAACCAACAATGAATCACTTTGTTTTTAATTTCTAAATTATAAAATCTGTAGTTATCATGGATATGCATTAACCCATATATATGTGTTTATTGAGTCCAAATTGGAGACAAAAGAGCTACAGTGGTTCTGCTAGCATCACCAAAATATACTACAGAGTTATATAGAAACCTTTCTCGAATCCAAAACAAGGAATAGAAAAGGACAGCACCAAATATATTTAGCAAAACAAGGGTAATAAATACTCCCCTTATTAGAGTCTGTGAAGATGTTAAAACACAAAATTTACAAACTAGCCACTTTTTAGGTAGAAAACACTAAGCAGTTTAATAGAATAGTGTTTTTTTTTGTTTTGTTTTTTGTTTTTGTTTTTGTTTTTTTTTAAATCAGAAGCTTGGAGGAACATTTTGGAAATGTTCCCCTGAACATTACTAACGGTCTAATAACTTAAAATTACACCATATGCTTCCAAAACTGAAGTCCATCTTTTTCCCTTTTAAGTGCAAGAAAATATCCATGTCCAAGAAGAAGTTGGCCATGGGCCAAAGGAAAAAACCCCAGGGTTCTGAGGATTAACTTGCCTCCTGTGTCTCCAGAACAGAAATTGCCTATCTGCCACAAGCCCTCATTTGAATGCCTGTGGCTATGCAGGTGCAAATTGGATTAAAATGTCCACCAAGTGATTTCCTCCCAAGTAGCAGGACATGAACTCTCCTGGTGGCTTGCTGTACATCTCATCATGTAATACATCCCACTAGCCCAGTTTTTAGCATAGCACCCATTAAGATTCAGCACCTGAATCCCCTCAGCCAACTTCAAACACCCAAGACCAGCGCCTAAGAATTGGTTGTTTTGGGGTCCTCAGCATCTCATGCTTGGCACATAGTTACGTGTAATAAGCCCCATGAGATGCAAAATCGCATCATGATTGGGTGCCTGGGTGGCTCAGTTGGTTAAGCATCTGCCTTCAGCTCAGGTCAAGATCTCAGGGTCCTGGGATTGAGCCCTACATTGGGCTCCCTGCTCAGCAGGCTGACTGCTTCTCCCCGCCCCCAACTCCTCCCCCCTGCTTGTGCTTCTTTCTCTGTCTCAAATAAATAACTAAAAACCTTCAAAATTGCATCATGGATAAAAACTCAAATTCAAATCCTGACCTATAACTTGCTATATTTGTGACTTTGGTAAAGTTGCTTAGCTGCCCTTTTCCTCAGTTTTCTTTTTTGTAGGAGGGAGTATTGATGGTACCTATGTCATAAGGTCATAGTGATGATTAACTGACATGACTCAAGATAAGCACTCCATAGGTGCAAACTATTATCATTTTTCAATTACTGCTAAATGAATGAATGTCCTTAGAGACTTTCTAAGTCCCTGGTTACTGCTCTGACCTCAGAGTTCTGAGTATCTGCTCTCCATGATAGTTTCCAGTGCTATTGGAACCCAATGGGGGGAGATCCTCAGCACCACAAATGGGTAATCTGGAGGCCTTTGATAGGCTGGTGGTATGAGTAGGAGAGAAAAGTGTGGAGGAGACTAATAGGGAAAATACTATCCATGATATTTGTTGAGTAGGCACTGCCCTTTGTTCTCTAGCCTATGGGACATGAGCGTTGTTCTGAGCATGGTTGCCACCAAGAGGGATGGAGACAGGTGGATGGAGAAGAATATGGAAGGACCTGGAGTTTATCTTTCCCCATCAATGAGCCAACCTGTAATTATTGAGTACCACCTATGTGTTAGGCCTTCTGCCAGATAAATGGGCTATCATAAGCAACCTCTGTTCTCATGGAGCTTACAATTGAGCAAGGAAGGTAAACGTTAAGTGGTGAATAAGTGGATACAACAATACCCATCCGTGGCAGAGCAAGCACTCAGTGCTACAGCAGGATTTAGCAGTGGGCCCTGGCCTAGTTCAGGACATCAGCAGGATTTCTGGAAGGCAGTGATGCTTTAATCAATACCAAAAGGATAGAAGGATTAGTTTGATGAACAGGAGTAGAGAGAATGTTCCAGACAAAGGAAAGAGCAAGTGAAAAAGCTCAAAGTGGAGGAAGATAATGTGTTAGAAGAACTGAAAGAAGGTCAATGTGGCTGAAGGGCAGAGCCTGAGGGGGAGCATGGAAGGTAATGAGGCCATGATGGAGATGACTGTTCCATTCCTCCTGCTCCTACACCTCCCTGTTTTTTTATACCCTGTCCCATGCACAGTCTCCACCCTAGAAATCGTTGAATGTCTCACCAAGAATCCCCTTTTCTTCTCATTCTGCTTCTGTCATTTTTATTTTTAAAAATTTTGTTTTGACACATCTTATCAAACACACAGCACTTTTTAAGACATGAATTAATTATCCCAGTTTAATTAAAGTCATCTTTAATTGCTAGTCACAGCTTCTGATCGGAATGAGATAAACAGTGTTATCACACAAAGCTGATGGAATTTCAGTGAAGAACACACAGATGTGACAGTTTGTTAAAAGAATACTAGTAATCATGAATGTTGGTTGAATACTTACTATAGATCAGATACTATGGTAAATACTTTCTGTGTTTTTCATTTTCATTTAATCCTTCTATGGCTCTAGGAAATAGCCCACTTTCTAAAAGAGGCAACTGAGACTTGGAGAGGCTAAGCAACTTGTCCAAATTCCACAGCTAACAGGGGGGTGAACCTGAGATGCAAATTCAGGCAGTGTGACCTCTGATTCTGCACTCTTGATCCATATATGGTTTCTGGTCTTGCAGATGTATTATAAGAAAGTCCATTTAATTTTTAAATAATATTAAAAATAGCCCTAACTTTGCTCTCATTCCTCTCCCCCTATTTGATGCCTTTGAAGAGAAATCAAGATTTCCTGAGAATTTTCACAACCTTGATCAGTTGCTCTTGCTTCCAAGCCTGGGCTATTTGACTTGATTAAAAAATTCACAAAGCAGGAACTAGATTCTGGAACTCTCATCATTCTATGAGCATGTGTAGAAATAGCCCTTCAAAATCTTTATCTTGAATTTTTTCGTCAAACTTAGAGAAGGGTTTATTTATACAACTAAGTTAATTTAAAAAGCTTTGCCAGTATGTTGAAGATTCCCTGTGATTTTGTTGAAAAGAGTCCTTTCTTTTGTGCCCATATAGTACTGAAAAATCGACATCACACAGAGCAGTCATCTGATTACAATAAGATTCATGAGAAAGAAAATAAAACACAAATGTTCTATGCACAGTTCTGACTATATGCTAATGAATCAAGTTAAAATTTCCAAATATCTCTAAAAATAATGATAGATGGATTATGTGGTGTCAAAATTATAATATTTAAAGTTGGTGAGAGAATTCTAGTACTTCAAATTGACAAGTTTTCTTTTCTCAAATGAAAAACAATATATCAAAGAAATTATTTGCACTATGCCCAGACAATTGTATTAATCTATTTGCTCCTATGGCAACAGAAGATGAAAAAGCTAATCCTATGTGGCTAGGTATAAAATAAACTTGCTGAAAGCAATTATTTCAAATTAAAACTAAATTACCAGCTTTACTTCCAAAAAATGATGGATAGTAATAATGGTACAGTAATGGCTTACATATTCCACAGCATTATGCTATTATAATTCAACATAGAACTAGGAGGGACATCCATACTCCTTTGAACTCAGGGTCCTGTCTATAGCTGGATCTAGGTGTACCTTCTAATAAATGTGTTGTCCACACAAATTCCAAATAATTAATTTAATTGGGAGATGACTAAACTGAATGAATTGACTACTTCTTTAGATAGTTAGAACTAGCAAGGAGGTAATTTAGCTAACAAAACAAAACAAAAAACACAGCTATTCTATGACAAGACATACTAGCACTGAAAGTTGTGCCAATAAATTCTTGTGGCAGTAACACCTAAGGAAAAAAAATTCTGCAAAGGGAATGGAAGAATTCAAACAGGTAAACTTCACCAAACAACCATTAGGTATCTGGCCTACCAAGATAGGAAATGAGTCATAAAGAAGAAAAGTAGAAGCGCATATTAGAATTGTAGAACTTTTGACTCAAAATCCTAACATCAAAGAACTTGTATCACTTAAAAGTAGCTTTGCACATTCAGGATCAGAAAGATAAATCATGCCTTATCTCCAACATCAGGGAACTGTTAGTTAGTTTTCCATAGGTTACTTATTTATTTATTTACTTATTTATTTATGAGAAAGGAGCTTTCCCTTTCTCCCTCAGATTTTTTAAATACCAAAGTATTTTGATGAAAAGGAATCTTTTGTTTATTTATTGCCAATGGGAATGCAAAATGGTATAGCTACTTAAGAAGACAGTTGGGCAGTTTCTTGCAAAACTAAACAACTTTATCTTACAACTCAGCAACCCCACTCCTTGGTATTTACCTGAAGAAGCTGAAATCTTGTCCACACAAAAATTTTCACACAGATGTTTATAGCAGCTTTATTCATAATTGCCAAACGTGGAGGTAACCAAGATGTCTTTGAATAGGTGAATGGATAAATAAACTGTGATACATCCAGATAATGGGATCTTATTCAGTGCTAAAAACAAGTGATCTATCAAGCCATAAAAAGATGCAGAGGAAACTTAAATGCATATGACTACGTGAAGGAAACCAATCTGAGAAGGCTATACGCTATATGATTCCAATTTTATGGCATTTGGGAAAAGGCAGAGCTATAGAGAGAATAAAAAGATCAGTGATTGCCAGGCATTTAGGAGGAGAGAGGAATGAATAGGTCAAGCACAATGGGCTTATAGTGCAATAAAACTATTCTGTTTTATACCATAATTATGGATACTTGCCATTATTTATTTGTCAAAACACAGAGAATATACAACACAAAGAGTGAATTTTAATGTAAACTACGGACTTCTGGTGATTATGATGTGCAAATATCTGTTCATCAGTTGCAACAAATGTACTACCCAGGTGTGGGTTGTTGATGGTGGGGTAAGCTTTGAGTGTGTTTGTGGAGGGGGATATTTGGGAACTCTGCATTTTCCTCTCTATTTTTACTGTGAACCTAAAACTCTAAGTGAAAATCTTATAATTAAAAAAATATTTCAGAACCAGGTTTCAGAGCAAGGATTTTTAGTAAAACAATGAGATAAAGTGAAAATTGTCATGGAAATGAGTCATAAAGAAGAAAAGTAGAAGCGCATATTAGAATTGTAGAACTTTTGACTCAAAATCCTAACATCAAAGAACTTGTCTCACTTAAAAGTAGCTTTGCACATTCAGTACAAAGGCTGGGGAGGGCTGGGCTCAAGGTAGCAGGAAATAGAACGTATGGTAAAGAAAAAGGATGAAGAGAAGGAGGGGAGAAGAACCATGAATGTTCTATCCATGAGGTGAAGAAATGACTAAGCTTAGATTCTCCATTATTCTTTATTAATTCTTTCAGCAAAAGTTTTGAGGGCCAGATTCTTGGAATACAAAACCAGAAAGTCAATTCTTGTCCCTAAGGAACTCATATACTCAACTGATAAACATGATCTTTTTTCTTTTAAGATATCAAGAGTTTCCCCACTTGACTCATCCTGATGATCCATTCATATCTACCTTCCCCAAATCTTCACCCATTCCCTGAGTACCCTGGTCTTTTTTATTTAGAAAACATTGATCAAATTCCTCCTTACCTCTGAGTCTAGCCTGTCATTTCTCCCTTAGGGTGTTTCTTGTCTCCCTTATATCATTTCAAGACTCATCTTCTTTCAAATCCCAGCTCACATGTCTCCTAGTCTTAAAAGCCTCTCATAACTATTCCAGCCAGTACTTACTTGGCATTTCCTTTCCTGGACTCATTTTTAAAAATGCTTATTTATTTATTATTTGAGAGAGAGGGGAGAGTATGAGCGAGTACAGAGGGGGCGAGGGGCACAGGGAGAGAGTCTCCAGTAGACTCCCTGCTGAGTGCAGAGCCCAGGGTTCCATCTTAGGACCCTGACATCATGACCTGAGCTGAAATCAAGAGTTGAAGGCTTAACTGACTGAGCCACCCAGGGCCCCCTGGATTTTATCTCCAAATTCAGGCTGTGAGGAACGGAACATATTTTGCCTTATGAGCATTCCCATAGACTGTAAGAATGCAAGGCACACAAAAGGCATGCACACACTTATTAATTGATTTATATAAAATTTTATTTCTGTTAATTAAAGTTTACCACTTAAAAGTGGCATGCTGCTTTTCCAAATGATACCCATGTAACCATTTATCTCAGAAACTCATAAGTGATTTTAATAACAACCTTTGAAATTCTTTTTTCCCTGATCAGCTTCCAAACAATGACAGATGAGGCAATCCCAGGATATTAAAATTAAATGCAGGAGCCATTTGTGTTAGCTGCTGTCAGGTAAGATATTTTATATGTAATTAGGGCTCAAGGAATGATTTAAATTTTTTTACATTGTTTATTGTGAACAGGAATTTATTGATAGTTCCATTTGGTTTAGTAAAATTAAACATCTCTGAACAAGAAATAGCCTTGTCACCAATATTGGCTAATAAAGAAAAATTCCTACATTTTAATGAGTAATATATTTTATACCTAGAGAAGAGAAAGAAATAGGAGTTTACACTCTTACTGGTGAAGCAGTAAATATAGTTAACTGGAACTATTAATAGACAAAGAAACACCCCAAAGAATACATAACATAATCTTATTCATTCTTAGGGAATCCTTAATCCCTTTACTTTATAAAATTCTTTCATTAATTATATTATTCCACACTTCAAATTCTCAATAGTTCACAACTGGATGCTCACAGAGGCTCCTCCATTTATACCACATAACAGCAACAAATATCCATTAAAACATCATGCAAATATACAAATAGTTATTTTCAAGCAACTCCAGTGTGGAAAAAATTCATTAGAAAAAGATCTCAAGTCTCAATCTCCAATTTAAGAATGTGGTGTAGAAGATAGAATATTGAGCATGTGTGTTTTCACCCACCACCCTAAATCCATATAAATCACAGAAAGTATATTTTTGAATAAATATATGATTTCTGATCTGGATAAGATAACATAAATGACTCTCCTCCCTGTTCTTCTCCATTTATGATAGTTAATTTTACATGTCAACTTCACTGCTGGAGCTGGAGCATCTCATCTTCTGCTATTCGACTGAGATTTATACCATTGACTCCTTTGGTTCCTGAATCCATTTATCTGTATCTCTATCTATACCTATACATTTCTCCTATTGAATCTGTGTCTTTGGAGAATCCTGACTAATATACTATTTTTAAAGACTTTATTTCCATAAAGGGGAAGTGGCAGAAAGAAAGAAAGAGAGAAGCAGACTCCCCACTGAGCAGGGAGCCCGACTTGGGCTACAAAAGTAGGCTACAACTTGTATGCTCAATCTAAACAAGGTAAAACCCAGTCAAAAATAGATTTAAATAGGGGATAAGATCTTTTAACATAATGTACAGGATACAATAGAATATCACTTGTCATGTCAACAACTGGAAAAATCACAACATAAATGAGAAAAGACAACTAACATATGACACCACCATGATGAATCAGATGTTAGAATTATCTGACAGCCATTTTAAAGCAGGCAGCATAAATATGATTTAACAGGTAAGAATAAATTCTTTTGATGTGAATAAAAGAATAGAAAAATCTCATCAAAGTAGTTAGGTATAAAAAATACTGAGTAGAAATCACGTAACTGAAAAACACAATGACTGAAATTTTAAAAATTCATTGGAAGGATCAATAGAAGAAAGACTATGATAGAGGGAAGAAATCCATGAACTTAAAGATAATATCATAGGTTGAATTGTATTGTGTGCCTTCCAAATTCATATGTTGAAGTCCTAATCTCCAGGACCTCAAAATGTGATGTTACTGGGAGATAAACTTCACAGAGGTAATCAAGTTAAAATGAGGTAATTAGAATCAAGTTAATATTATTTAAAAAATTAAAATTATTAAAAAGATATCCTCATAAAGAAGGGGAAAATTGGACACAGATATGCATACAGGGAGAATGTCATGTGAACATGAAGACAGCCATCTACAAGTCAAGAAGTGAGAGGCCTGGAAACAGTTTTTCTCATAGCCTTCAGAAGGAATCAACTCTATCAACACATTGATTTCAGACTTCTAGCCTCCCAAACAGTGAGACAGTAAATTTGTACAGTAAATTTTAACCCACCCATCATGTGGCAGCTTTAGCAAAGTAATGCAATAGGACAATAGAAATCATCCAGGTTGATCAGCAAAGGGAAAAGAGACTGCAAAAAATATAAAACATACCTTAGGGATCTGTGAGACAATAACATAAATCCAACATTCATTAGAGCAGAACAAGATTGAAACTACAAAACATTTGGGAACTAAAGGCTAAAAATTTCCTAAAAAGTGTGGTGAGTAAGTGAATTTATATATAACTGAGATTTCTACACATTATTTGAAATGTGTAGAACATGGATTCCAGGAGTCAGTGATAAGGGGTGTGTGTGTGTATGTGTGTGTGTGTGTGTGTGTGCATACACACACATATTGCAATACCTAGAGTAACAACTAAGACAATTATACAAAGCAATATACTCTATAACAGTATAAATAAATCAAAATGGAATCCTAAAAGATATTTAAATAGCCGAAGGAAGGTAAGAATAGGTAAACATGGGAATGAAAAATAAAGCAAACAAATAATAACCTGGCAGACCTAAGCCCTAGGATATATTAATACACAACTTAACGGAAAATTATTTAAACACTCTGATTAAAATACAGAGGTTAGCAAGTGGATTAAAAATTCAACACCGCTCTTCCACTATCTATGAGAAACTTACTGCAAATACGGTAACAGTGGGTACCAAGAGTCGAAATGAAAGGTCCATAGGTCCTTCAGAAGATCCTTTGATAGGACTGGGAAGCTAGTAAACAAATCTGCCATGGGACTGTGACCCCAAAAGGCAGCACTCTGGGATTACAACTCAACAACAATTAGATGAGCCATCATAGGAACCGACATCCAGCAACAAATCATCACAGCAACTGAAGTTTGATTAAGGTGATCTCAGATTGCCACTGCCTCAGATGCCTAGAGGAGGTAAATGGAAATCCCTTCCAGAGGAAAGTAACAAAATCATAAACCTCAAATGATTTCTATAAAAATGTGCATACAATGCCCAGACCCATTAAAAAACAAGGTGAGAATCAAGAGACTTTCATTTCTGGCCCAGATAGAGTAAGAGGGACCAGATTTACCTTTCTGTCTAATTTTTAATAGGTTTTATTTATTTATTTGAAAGATGGAGAAAGCGAGAGTGAGAGCATAAGCAGGGTGAGGGGCAGAGGAAGAAGCCGACTTCCAGCTGAGCAGGGAACCCAAAGCAATGCAGGGCTTGATCTTGGGATTCTGGGATATGACCCGAGTTGAAGTCAGATGCTTACCCAACTGAGCCACCCAGATGCCACTAAATTTTTTTTAATTAGATAAAGTTTATAAAACAAATATTTCTAAGATACTTGATATCAGGCAATTACAAATATTGTTCAAATTAAGTAAACTTATCAGTGCCTTGGCTAATACTACAAATTAATTAAACTTATCAGTACCTTGGCTTATTGCCTTCAAAGAAGAGAATGTCCAAGTTGCAACACAGAGCAGGGAGCCCAGGTGAAGTCTGGCAGACTCTGAGAGTCGGGAAGACAAAGCTGAGAGTCCAGAGAGGGCAAGCCAGCTAGAAATCACAGGGAAGTGTTATTAGAGATGAGAGAGCTACATACACAAGAAAAAATACAAGAGATATGCATGAAATACCCCTAGAGTCTGTACCTAAATACTAATCAGATCATGTGAAGAAATTACCCAATGAGAAGAAAAGGACCATATGAAAAGTTTAGAGGAAATAATAACTGAAGTTTCCAGGGAGCTGGGAATAGTGCTTGTTCTCACAAGCCAAACTGATAAACACATGATTCAAACAGCGACGGGGGGGATCCCTGAGTGGCTCAGGGGATCCCTGAGTGGCTCAGCAGTTTAGCGCCTGCCTTTGGCCCAGGGCGGGATCCTGGAGTCCCGGGATCAAGTCCCACGTCAGGCTCCTGGCATGAGGCCTGCTTCTCCCTCCTCCTGTGTCTCTGCCTCTCTCTCTCTCTATGTCTATCATAAATAAATAAATCTTTTAAAAAAATTTCAAACAGTGAGGGGAAGGGGGATACTCATTAGGATTTTGCCTCAGTGTTCAGGATGAATTAGCTATGGAAACAACCTTTATTTCTGGTTTTACTAGCAAACCTTAAAAGGAAACCTGAAAAGGATCAAACTTTCCATGTAAATTAAACACATCCCAGAACAAAGTACAAGAATATTGATAGGAATACAAAAATGTCCAGCATCCAATAACATAAAACTCACTCTACCTAGCATGCTATGCAAGAAAGGAAGCAAGAAATATGACCCATAACAAGAAGAAAAATCAATTCTGGAGGGTATTATGGTGAGTGAAGTAAGTCAATTGGAGAAGGACAAACATTATATGGTTTCACTCATATGGGGAATATAAAAAGTAGTGAAAGGGAATAAAGGGGAAAGGAGAGAAAATGAATGAAAATATCAGTGAGGGTGACAAAACATGAGAGTTACCTAACTCTGGGAAATGAACAAGGGGTAGTGGAAGGGGAGGTGGGTGGGGGGGTGGGGTGATGGGCACTGAGGGGGGCACTTGATAGGATGAGCACTGGGTGATATGCTATATGTTGGCAAATTGAACTCCAATAAAAAAAAAGAAATAGAATCATTAAGAAATACTCAATTGATTCAAAGTAAGTTAAAAAAAATGAGGAAAAAGGGGAAAAACACTGAATGGGACAAATAGCAAAAAGTGAGATAGTAGATTTAAAACTAAGCATATTGAAGTCAACTGTACCCCAATCTATAGAAGCAAAGTCCACAATAGCCAAACTATGGAAAGAGCCCATATGTCCATTGACAGATGAATGGATAAAGACGATATAGTGTATAGATAGATAGATAGATAGATAGATAGATACATACATACATACATACATACATACATACATACACATACAATGGACTACTACTCAGCTATCAAAAAAATTAAATCTTGCCATTTGCAATGACATGGATGGAACTAGAAGATATGCTAAGTGAAATAAGTCAATCAGAGAAAGACAATTATAAGATCTCACATGTGGAATTTAAGAAACAAAACAGAGGATCATAGGTGAAGAGAGGAAAAAATAAACAAGACAAAATTAGAGAGGGAGACAAACCATAAGAGACTCTTAACTACAGGAAACAAACTGAGGGTTGCTGGAGGAAAAGGGCAGTGGGGGAGATGGGGTAACTGGGTGATGTAATGAGGACTGGGTATTATATAAGACTGATGGATCACTGACCTCTAACTATGAAACCAATAATACACTATATGTTAATTAATTGAATTTAAATAAAATTTAAAACAAAAACTCACTAAGCATATCGGGGCACCTGGGTGGCTCAATGGTTAAGCCTCTGCCTTTGGCTAAGGTCATGATTCCAGGGTCCTGGGATAGAGCCCCACCTCAGGCTCCTTGCTCAGTGGGGAATCTGCTTCTTCCTCTCCCTCTACCTACCCCTCCCCTTGCTTGCACACACACAAGCTCTCTTTCTGTCATATTAATAAATAAAATATTTTAAAAAATAAAATAAAATAAGCATATCAATAATCATATTACATAAATGGAAGGAATGAATAAAGGAAATAAATGAAGGCAAAATTCCTGATTTGGGCATAAGCAAGTTCATGACGCCAGTGTCATGTAGTGAGATGGTAAGGCCATATGGGGCAAGCAGTGTAATAAATTTGATGGGGAGACAACAAAATTCTATTTGCACATATTAAATAGAGAAAAGAATTGACTCATGTGTCTGTAAGGCTAGAGCTCCCAGGGAGATGTCTGGATTGGAGACAGAATTTTGAGTGTCAACAACACATATGGTATTTAAAGCTATGAGAAAATTTGAGATCTACTAGAGAGTGGGGAAAAATACAGTTGATAGCCATAGCAAGCCCGTGTGCACCCCTCACTTGGAAGTCTGGAAGCCAGCAAAGACTCTGTGTAGCCAGCAAACTAGACTGAGGGGTGGCTGTTGAAAATAAGAGAAAACAGATAAAAGTGGTGTTCCTGAAACCAGGCAAGGACAAGTTTCAAGAAGGTAGAGGAGGGGTCCCACTCTGTGTAACGCTGTTGAGAGGTCAAGATAGATAAGATCAGTGATGTGCCTATTGATTTTGTCACCATGTAGAAAATGGTTGACTTTGAGACATTTTAGTGGAGTGATAGGAATAAAAAGCACTTGGAGTGGGGGCTGAAGAGAAGAATGAATGACTGAAGAAATGACAGGTGTTCATTTTCTCTGAAATTTCAGCTTTAACACATTTTCTGAAGTAGTCAACTCAAATGCAAATGAAAATGTGCCTGGTAACAAAGACAGTTTTAACATTAAGCTTCTAAACTCAAAGACAAAATACTTCAAGTATCCAGTTTACTCTGTTCCTGAATATATTAAAGGTTCACAAATATACAGTTAGTTTAATAAATAAAGCATCACAACTTTTCAAATCTCAGTCATTTTTCTGAATCAGAGGTACAAAGTCACATAAACATAGATGATACAAAGAAATAGACTATTTTCTTTCATTTTAAAATCATTGTTCTCCCAATCACACAATGTAACTAAAATGAATAGTTATTCAAGTTCACTTGCCAACATTATCTGTTTATACAATCATTCATTGAAACTTTGTAAAACAAAATATATCATTGTCTAAAACAGAGCAATAAGCCTGAAATGCTAATGAATACACCAATACAATATTGCTTTTATGACTCATGTCTAGTTTACAGTCATGGAATGATATAATACAACAAAAGGTCCAGAAGGCATAGACAAGGCAGGAGGATAGAGTACAGGGAACAATGAAATCTTTTAGATTTGGATCTAAAATGAAGAGCTAAAAGAGTGGTCAGGAACACAGCAACACACAACAATAGCATGAAGTAATATTTTCCCCTCTAATAAATTAGAATATTGCCAGGGCAAAAGGATGACAAGTGTTAGGGCTGTAAAGTTTATAGGCTCTAGATATGGAAACTGTAACTGCAAAAATCGCCAAGGTGTATCTTAAGTCCTGAAGTTGCCCTGAAGAAAAAGATGGATATTAATGGTTAGGTTGACTTTCTTGCCAACTTTCAAGAGTCTGGACCTTGGCTATATCACAGATATTTACTAACTATTGCTATGTGCAGGCACTGCATAAATATTCTACATGAGTTGCTTCATTCACTTTTCACAGCAACCTTATGAAGCAAGTACTATTATCCCCCTCCATGTTCTAGTTGAAGAAACAAAGGTCAGAATGTTTGGGGGGCTTTAAAAAAATTTTTTTTTATTGGAGTTCAATTTGCCAACATTTAGCATAACACCCAGTGCTCATCCTGCCAAGTGCCCCCCTCAGCACCGAACACCCAGTCACCCCAAACCCCCGCCCACCTCCCCTTCCACTACCCCTTGTTCATTTCCCAGAGTTAGGTGCCTCTCATGTTTTGTCATCTTCACTGATATTTTCACTCATTTTCTCTCCTTTCCCTTTATTCCCTTTCACTAATTTTTATATTCTCCAAATGAATGAGACCATATAATGTTTGTCCTTTTCCAATTGACTTATTTCACTCAGCATAATGCCCTCCAGTTCCATCCACGTTGAAGCAAATGGTGAGTATTTGTCATTTCTAATGGCTGAGTAATATTCCATCGTATACATAGACCACAGCTTCTTTATCCACTCATCTTTCGATGAATACAGAGGCTCCTTCCACAGTTTGGCTATCGTGGCCATTGCTGCTAGAAACATTGGGGTGCAGGTGTCCCGGCATTTCACTGCATCTGTATCTTTGGGGTAAATCCCCAGCAGTGCAATTGCTGGGTCGTAGGGCAGGTCTATTTTCAACTCTTTGAGGAACCTCCACACAGTTTTCCAGAGCGGCTACACCAGTTCACATTCCCACCAACAGTGCAGGAGGGTTCCCCTTTCTCCACATCCTCCAACATTTGTTGTTTCCTGTCTTGTTAATTTTCCCCATTCTCACTGGTGTGAGGTGGGATCTCATTGTGGTTTTGGTTTGTATTTCCCTGATGGTCAGTGATGCTGAGCATTTTCTCATGTGCTTGTTGGCCATATCTATGTCTTCCTCTGTGAGATTTCTCTTCATGTCTTTTGCCCATTTCATGATTGGATTGTTTGTTTCTTTGCTGTTGAGTTGAGTAAGTTCTTTATAGATCTTGGATGCACCTTTATCTGATAGGTCATTTGCAAATATCTTCTCCCATTCTGTAGGTTGTCTCTTAGCTTTGTTGACTGTTTTCTTTCACTGTGCAGAAGCTTTTTATCTTGACGAAATCCCAATAATTCATTTTTGCTTTTGTTTCCCTTGCCTTCATGGATGTGTCTTGCAACAAGTTGCTGTGGCCAAGTTCAAGAAGGGGATTGCCTGTGCTCTCCTCTAGGATTTTGATGGAATCTTGTCTCACATTTAGATCTTTCATCCATTTTGAGTTTATCTTTGTGTATGGTGAAAGAGAATGGTCTAGTTTCATTCTTCTGCATGTGGATGTCCGATTTTCCAAACGCCATTTATTGAAGAGACTGTCTTTTTTTCCAGTGGATAGTCTATCCTGCTTTTTCGAACATTAGTTGACCATAAAGTTGAGGGTCCACTTCTGGATTCTCTATTCTGTTTCATTGATCTATGTGTCTGTTTTTGTGCCAGTACCACACTGTCTTGATGACCACAGCTTTGTAGTACAACCTGAAATCTGGCATTGTGATGCCCCCAGCTATGGTTTTCTTTTTTTAATATTCCTCTGGTTATCCGGGGTCTTTTCTGATTCCACACAAATCTTAAGAAGATTTGTTCCAACTCTCTGAAGAAAATCCATGGTATTTTGATAGGGATTGCATTAAATATGTGAATTGCCCTGGGTAGCATTGACATTTTCACAATATTAATTCTTCCAACCCATGAGCATGGAATTTTTTCCATATCTTTGTGTCTTCTTCAATTTCTTTCAGAAGTGTTTTGTAGTTTTTAGGGTATAGATCCTTTACCTCTTTGGTTAGATTTACTCCTAGGTATCTTATGCTTTTGGGTGCAATTGTAAATGGGATTGACTCCTTAATTTCTCTTTCTTCAGTCTCATTGTTAGTGTATAGAAATGCCACTGACTTCTGGGCATTGATTTTGTATCCTGCCACACTGCCGAAGTGCTGTATGAGTTCTAGCAATCTTGGGGTGGAGTCTTTTGGGTTTTCTATGTAGAGTATCATGTCATCTGCGAAGAGGGAGTGTTTTTAGGGCTTGATCAAAATCACACAGTTGGCGATTAGTCTACA
Source organism: Canis lupus familiaris (assembly GCF_011100685.1). Classification (NCBI taxonomy): domain Eukaryota; kingdom Metazoa; phylum Chordata; class Mammalia; order Carnivora; family Canidae; genus Canis; species Canis lupus. Next base: position 23,068,798 of record NC_049249.1, read on the forward strand.
TATGATCCTAGGCAGTCAATATCTCTTCTGTTACTCCCTATCTCTCTACTGACAGAAATTTATAATTATTGCATTTTTTGCTTATGAGTACCCTGGCATTGAGATCCACAAATTCAGCAACTTAAATTCTAGCTAAGACCTGCCATTAGCTCTCTAACTGTGAAAAAGTTATTTAACCTCAATGAGCTTCAGTTTCCTCACTAGTAAAATGAGTACAACATTACTGGATCATATTTTATGGAAAATTAATGAGATAACAATATGAAAAATTATTACTGCTATTATTTTGGCTTGTCTTCACACATTCTAAAAAGGTTTCATTAGATTCTATCTATAAAATGTAGAGCTCAACATACTGAGAAAGACAACCTCCTCCTAGATTCCTGACTGAGTGAGCCTATCCCGTTCTATCAGGATAGACAAGAAAACTTCTGTTTCAATTATTCTTTTGCAGAATTTGGAAACAACTCTCCAAATCACAATACCATATTATTTTTTTTTACCTTGAAATTTCTTCCTTCTTAAAAATTTATCTGAAGAAAATAATTCAAAGCAGAAAATTGGCAATATAGATAGTATGATTTTTTTAAAAGAAAAATCCAATCAACAATAACAGAACCCTCCATGTGCAACAAAGGACTGGGGTTAACTAAGTTACAGGTTGATATGTTGAAATATTATGCAATTTATTAAGGGAAAAATGAACTTTAAACTATTATAAGAGTTTAATAAAATAATATTAATAGGAAAAATAGAATATAAAATTATTAAGGGAAAAATAATAAAATAAAAATAAATAATAAAATAAAAATAAAATAAAATAGAGATTTATTAAGGGAAAAATGAATTTTAAACTATTATAAGAGTTTAATAAAATAATATTAAATGGGAAAAATAGAATAGAAAATAACATATACAATGATAATGACCAGGGATCCCTGGGTGGCGCAGTGGTTTGGCGCCTGCCTTTGGCCCAGGGCGCGATCCTGGAGACCCGGGATCGAATCCCACGTCGGGGTCCCGGTGCATGGAGCCTGCTTCTCCCTCTGCCTGTGTCTCTGCCTCTCTCTCTCTCTCTGTGACTATCATGAATAAATAAATAAAATCTTTAAAAAAAAATGATAATGACCATACATGTGATTAAAAACTCAAAAAGAACCACCAAAATAGAAAATTGTAGTTTTGCAGATTTTCTCCTTCATTCAAGTACATTCTCTTAAAATGTTTTTTTCTTAAAATGTCTTATATTTATTTAAGGATATTCTATTTTATTTTAAACATGAGCAACTAAAACAACATCTCCTTTATACTCTCCTCCCAAAAGAAAAAAGCAAACCTCACTTTCAACTCTTCCTTTATTTCTAGTCCCTATGTTGAGAAAGCGTCTTCTCTTTCTGGTAGATATGACTTGGGTAGACAAGGTCAAGTAGCTGTCCATCTTCAAAACGCTCAAGTTCAATCCATTTATCTCTGATTTGGTTGCTTAAGCCTGATTCTGACTCATCTGACACTGTGTTAGGTTACTATCAGCAATTCTTCCAGAAAGCCTGAAACGATGTCCATCTTTCATTAATTCAATAAGTATCTTTATTCAGTCTTTACTATGTGCCAGGCTGGAGATTCAATAGTGAGCAAAACCTCATTCCCTGTACTCATTGAAGTTATTATCTCTATTTATTTTAATTTTAAATAAGAATATATTAAACACCATTTTTGAAAAAGAGGAAATAAAATCCAGCCATATTCCACCATCTACTAACACAATGGTCTTTTTGGCTTATTTCCCTCTTGTTTTTGTCTTCATGCATTCATATTTTATAAATTTATAATTACAGTTTAAATGGTAAAGTGTGATTTTGTGTTCTGATTTTTTTCACAAGAATCGTAAGGATCTTTTCAATTTTCTACAAAGTTCATAATCATCTTGTCAATTTTTGATACTTGCCAATAGTCAAGCATATAACTCTTCTTTATTTGTCTTTCTCCAATTTCTGGATATTTAGATTATTTTCAGATTTTATTTCCTTTTGACTTTATAATATAGATAGTACAAAAAATAATAATTCTGATTCTTGTAACCTGAGCCTTGCTTTCACCTTCAGCTTTTTCTCTTGTCTCTCTCAAGCTCAAATTCTGGACTCAGATCATGCTGATACTTGAAGAAACCCAACTGTTATTTGTGGTCCATTCTCTGTCCTATTGCACGTGTTTTTACTACTGCTCATTAGCTCCTGATTTCTCAATCCCTCACCTTCTTTGTCAGTTAAGCTCTTCATTATCTTCTAAGACTCAACTTAGACACTATTTCCTCCAGGAAACTTTCTTGGAATCCTTAAATTGGAGGTTAGGTGTCAGCACTGTCTGCAGTTGCCCACTCATCAACCCACCAATTATGGCACTAGGTATGTAATATTCCAAATACCTAAATGACTCACTTATATCTCCTGCTAGTCTATAGGTTCTGTAAGAAATAATGTGTCTCTTTCTATTTATTTTTCCTTCCTTTTTCTTCTGTTGCCTTTCATTCATGTGTAGGAATTTTGTGTAGAAGTTGTTATTATTATTATTATTATTATTATTATTATTATTATTATTTTATATTCTTAGAACTCTACTTACAGGAATTCTTTAAGAATCTCCTAGATTCTAAGTTCCCCTAGAGAATATTTGTATTTGTTTTTGCCAGATGCTTGGAGACAATACTATCTTTATCTATTTTAAAGTGAAAGTCTCAGGTTATAGTTTTTCAAGGTTCCAAATGTGTGAATTCAGTCCCTAGTCTCATATGAGGGCTGACCTTAAGCTATAGAGTCTCAAAGGCAACTTTTTCTTCACTTTCAACCAGAGCCAATGCTGAAGTTGAAAATGTTCTCTCTCTTTTCTGCTTCTGCAGAGCATGTTTTTAAAACTAGGTTTTTCCATCCATTCTTTGTGATTTTATACTTTATCCATGGAGAGGGGTATCCAGTCTGACTTCATGCCCTTCACTAGGCCAATATTTCTGTCACCTGTCTCTTACTAGTGAGATTGTTAAAACTAAAAATATAAGCCAATCATATGGATTAGCGCACACCTCCAAGGCAGCCTACAGCCTCACTGTTTTCTCACTTCCACTGAGTGATTGTCCTATTCTTTCCCTGACGTTTCTGCCAAGCTCACTCATTTATTTAAACAGTCCTTTAAAATTTCATTTTATGTGGCATTTTAGTTTCTTTGTAAGAGGAGGGTTTCTGATTTTCTATATCAGTCATATTTCCAGAATAAAAGCCATTACTATTGGCTTTCTTCTTTATTATTGAATCCTAGCACTAGTGCAGTGCTTGACATGGATCAGATATAATGCAAAAATGTGTAGAATAAATGAATTAAAATGTATGATAATATCTACTCAAGTTTTTGCTTTTGAATCATTTCTTTAGAAAATGTTGGGTTGCTGCATCCAAGATATGAATAATCTAATGCCTTCTATTGTACATGCTGCTATATTACTTTCCAGAAGAGATGCACAATATACATAGCAAGTTAATAGGTTAGTACACATTTTAGGTATGCCATAAATTTTTGTTAAATGGTTAATAATGTGTTTCCTTTAATCTCTGTGGCACATTATACATTATCAGTCAGACTTGTCTATGTTATGTGTGCTCCCTAATGACCTCTAAATAGAATGCTCTTGAGGCCGATAAGTTTGCAGCCAATCCTGAATATTACAGGACACAAAAAATTAATTTGGCCCTTACTTTATGATGCAAGAGTGTCAAATACAAGTTAATTAGTATGAATAAAGCATATTTTTCCCTCATAAGACATGACTTCATTGCCTAGCTAAGGTCATATCCTATTCTTAATTTTTCTTCTACCTAAGTCTACACCTATAGAATTTAGATAGAGGAAAAGAAAATCTTCCCAGTATTCCTTATAACAATTTTGACCACAAAAGGGTAAGTACTTCCATGGGAAACTTCCATGTGACTAGAAATTACACACACAATAAATCAACATCACTATTTTTGTCTGCATAATGGGTTGGTATCTTCCTAAAGAGGAAAGGCTCTCATGTGTATTAATTAGCTTTGGTATCAGCTGATATAGACAAGAATGTCTCCAGGGCCTATTGTGTTCTTTATCCTATAACTTAGAGTCTAGAAAAACAATTTTAGAATAACTCTACTCTGGGAATATCTTCCCTGGGGTTTTAGAAAAAATTAACCAGGATTCTGAGGAAGAACGTGATTCTGGTGTGTGTGTGTGTGTGTGTGTGTGTGTGTGTGTGTAAGTGTTTGGGCATGTGTGTATGCTTATGTGTATGTGCAGGAAAGAACATGATATAAGAGGTGCTTTGAGTGTTTGCTGAATAGGATGAAAATAACATATAGATAAAGGGTTCTTTTTTCTGTATGACATACAGGAATCTGATGTTGTTTCTTTCAAATTTCCAGGATTCTTAGGATAAGGATCTACTATAACAAAGGCCATCCTCCTTCCCTCACTGCTACACTAATCTACCAGACCAGACAACTTAGAATGACCTTTTGTTTCTTAGCATGTCCTCGTGTTCAATCTTTACCCAAGAGTCTGCATCTAAATATTCAGTCTTACAGCTCTTCTTCAGGCTTGGGTCATTAATCATGGACAGAACTTAAATCTGAATCCTTTCTAGAAGTTGGTGATAAGTTATTTGTCAAAGGCTAGTATATTAGTTGGGATGATTATCACGAGCTGCTGAAACAATCTCAAAATCTTAGTGGCTTAACAAAGGAAAATTGTCATATCCTACTAAGATCAAGCAATTATCCTTGACGGCTCTCCTCTGAAAAATAAATAGGAAACTAAGTTCTTACCCTTTTGTGACTCTGTTATCCTCTTAGGACTTCTCAAAGTCCTTGGTAGGATTTCCTGTAGTCAGTCAATAAGTAAGAAAAAAAGAGAGTGAGGAGGATCTTGCAGGTAGTTTTATAGCCAGGTCTAGAAATAGCCTACATTAATTACGTCTGTCTGCATGGCAGTCACATGGCCTCAACCAAAGTACAAAATAGGCTAAGATATGCACATGGTATTAGTGAACATCTAGTTCATCTCTGACATAGCTATTTTTTATTCCAAGTATACTCCTAGAAGTAGATAGGAGCCCAATATGGAAAAACCAAGATCATAAAGAAGGGAGAGTTGTTATATATCTATATTATTATAATTCAACATTACATACTCAAAACAATGGAATTAACTGAAACTATCATTATTCCATTTTACTAGGAATAACCAAATTCATCAATAACTTTAGAGAAGAAAAAATCTCCTATATTTCAAAAATGATAAGATTATCAGGAAAAAATCTAATAAGAAATTAAAAACCTTATAGAGAAATGTGTTAAACTTTTCTAAAAGGCAGGAAAAGACCTTTAATAAAGTTGGAGATACATTCTGTTACTTGAGATGAAGACTCAACATGTTAAACATGCCCTTTAATTCCCAATTAATCTTTGAAGTCAGTGCAATACAAAATATGACAGGCATATTATAAACTTCATATGAATAAAGGAGCAAATTTCACAAAGATGACAGGAAGAAGGATTTTGCCCTACCAAATTTCAAGTCTTGTAATAATGCCATGATAATTAAAAGTATGCGAAGCTGATGCAAAATAAACAATAGATAAGTGGAATAGAACAGAAAACTCAGGGAAAACCTTACACATAAATGAGAGATTATAGAATGGAGGGATTATCATGAATTAATGAGGATGATGAGGAATGGATAGACTTCTCAACTCTCTACTAGAAAAAAAAGTAATCTACATTAGAGCAAACACAAAAAAATAATTTACAGATGCATTTAAAAAACAACATGAAAAAATTCTTTAAAAATCTCAGAGACAATAGTATAGACTATATAATTTCTAGTAATTGCACATTTCTTAAAACATACCAAATTTACTAGGAAACTAATCATAGACAAAAGTGACTACATCAAAACTAAAATTCTCACTATGGAAAGTACACCTCTAAGCAGGCTAAGTGGCAAAAAACAGAACATTAGATTTGCAATGTATATAATAACAAAATACTCAGAATAGCTGAAGAAATCTTAGAAATTAATAAGAATAAAATCAAATTCAAAATAAATATGGGCAAGGAATATAAATAAGCAAGTCACATGAAAAGAAATATGAGTGTCCAATAAGCATATGAAAGGGTGCTAAACTTTACCAGTAACCAGGGAAATGCAAATTTCAAATTTATAGAATAATGATGTATCATTTTTTACTCACTGGAATGTCAGTATCTAATTATTAAAATAGTGAATGTTGATGTGGACATGAGTAATGGTCCTCTGATATTCTACTAACTGAAGTTCAAACTGGTAGAGTTGCATGAAGACCACCTTGTCAACATCCATGAAATTGAAAAGGTAATACCCTACAGCCCATATTCACTTTCAGAAATATAATCCAAGAAAAATTTGAATCTGATTACAGGGCAAATATGAATGGTATTTATTGCAATGCTATTCATAATTGCAAACAAATTGAAAACAAACTAAATACTTAACAACAATGGAAAGATTGCATTATTCATGAAATAGAAAACTATACAGCTGTCAGGAGGATCTAGATGTCCTCTATATATATGTCAATGGATAGATGTTAAAGTCATAACAACAATGAATAAAGCCAGAATCAGGATGAGATATATAGTGTGATATCATTTAGGTAATTTTAAAAGTACTACAATAAATACCATATATATTTCATGAATTCCATATACATGCATGCCAAATTATTTTAAGATGTTATAAGTGAATATATGTTAAACTCGCTGTCTCTGGAGTAAAGGGAAGAGCAATAGAATTGAATGTGGTACCTAAAAGACCCTTAAGATATTTTAATTTAAACTTTCATTTTTTAATGAACAAAATAGTTATAATAATATAACTATTCAATAGGATGCTTACTGAATAAAGAATAGGCCATATATAATATTAATGTTTATGTATACATATAGATATAGGCATGTATATATATTAAGAATACCAAGTTATTCTTTAAAAAGAAAAAAATGAAGCAAGATAATTTCTAGCAGATATTAAAAAGTATTTTAAACTTATAGCAATTAAAACATTTTATGTTGGCACAAAAATAGACTGACAAAATCAGTAGAACAAAATAGTTCAGGAAAAGCTTTTACAATATATAAGAGTTTTGTAAATTATGAAGACAACATCAGAAGTCAATGGAGAAAAGAAATATTATTCAATAGGGTGGTAATATAACAAATTTTTTGAAAATTAGTTATTTGAGTCGGGGCAAGATGGCAGAAGAGTAGGGTCTCCAAATCACCTGTCTCCACCAAATTACCTAGAAAACCTTCAAATTATCCTGAAAATCTATGAATTCGGCCTGAGAATTAAAGAGAGAACACCTGGAATGCTACAGTGAGAAGATTTTGCACTTCTATCAGGTAGGAAGACGGGGAAAAAAGAAATAAAGAAACAAAAGGCCTCCAAGGCGGAGAGTCCCCGCGAGGAGCCGGGCTGAGGCCGGGGCAAGTGTCCCCAGGACAGGAGAGCCCCGTCCCGGAGGAGCAGGAGCTGCACCGACCTTCCCGGGCGGAAAGGGGCTCGCGGGGAGGTGGAGCAGGACCCAGGAGGGCGGGGATGCCCTCGGGCTCCCGGGGACACTAACAGACACCTGCGCCCCGGGAGAGTGCGCCGAGCTCCCTAAGGGCTGCAGAGCGGGCGGCGGGACCCGGAGCAGCTCTGAGGGGCTGAGGTGGGGGGGCTCGGGGGCGGCTCCGCGGAGGGGGCTGCGGGGCGGGAGCAGCTCGGGGGGGCTCGGGGGCGGCTCCACGGAGGGGGCTGCGGGGCGGGAGCAGCTCGGGGGGCTCGGGGGAGGCTCCGCGGAGGGGGCTGCGGGGCGGGAGCGCGAATCCAACATCGCAGACCCCGGAGCACAGGGCGCCGGGACACAGCCCAGGATCCGGCCTCCCCCGGGACAGAAAGAGGCCGGGAGGGCCCAGGACAGCGAGGACGCTCCTGCCCCAGCTGAGCAGATCCGCGGCCCCGCCCCGGAGCCTCCAGGCCCTGCAGAGGAGAGCTCCGGAGTTCCTGCGGGGGCTGAATCCAGGTTTCCAGAGCTGGCCCCACCACTGGGGCTGTTCCTCCTGGGGCCTCACGGGGTAAACAACCCCCACTGAGCCCTGCACCAGGCAGGGGGCAGAGCAGCTCCCCCAAGTGCTAACAACTGAAAATCAGCACAACAGGCCCCTCCCCCAGAAGACCAGCTAGACGGACAAGTTCCAGGGGAAGTCAAGGGACTTAAAGTACACAGAATCAGAAGATACTCCCCCGGGTTCTTTTTTTCTTTTCTTTTTTTTTTTTGTTGTTGTTTTGTTTTGTTTTGCTTTTTGATTTGTTTCCTTCCCCCACCCCTTTTTTCCTTTCTTTCTTTTTCTTTCTCTTTTTCTTCCTTTTTTTCTTTTTTTCTTCCTTTTTTTTCTCTTTCTCTTTTCTTTCCTTCTTTCTCTCCTCTCTTTTTCTCCTTTTCCCAATACAACTTGCTTTTGGCCATTCTGCACTGAGCAAAATGACTAGAAGGAAAACCTCACCTCAAAAGAAAGAATCAGAAACAGTCTTCTCTCCCACAGAGTTACAAAATCTGGATTACAATTCAATGTCAGAAAGCCAATTCAAAAGCACTATTATACAGCTACTGGTGGCTCTAGAAAAAAAGCATAAAGGACTCAAGAGACTTCATGACTGCAGAATTTAGAGCTAATCAGGCAGAAATTAAAAATCAATTGAATGAGATGCAATCCAAACTAGAAGTCCTAACGACGAGGGTTAACGAGGTGGAAGAACGAGTGAGTGACATAGAAGACAAGTTGATGGCAAAGAGGGAAACTGAGGAAAAAAGAGACAAACAATTAAAAGACCATGAAGATAGATTAAGGGAAATAAACGACAGCCTGAGGAAGAAAAACCTACGTTTAATTGGGGTTCCCGAGGGCGCCGAAAGGGCCAGAGGGCCAGAATATGTATTTGAACAAATTCTAGCTGAAAACTTTCCTAATCTGGGAAGGGAAACAGGCATTCAGATCCAGGAAATAGAGAGATCCCCCCCTAAAATCAATAAAAACCGTTCAACACCTCGACATTTAATAGTTAAGCTTGCAAATTCCAAAGATAAAGAGAAGATCCTTAAAGCAGCAAGAGACAAGAAATCCCTGACTTTTATGGGGAGGAGTATTAGGGTAACAGCAGACCTCTCCACAGAGACCTGGCAGGCCAGAAAGGGCTGGCAGGATATATTCAGGGTCCTAAAGGAGAAGAACATGCAACCAAGAATACTTTATCCAGCAAGGCTCTCATTCAAAATGGAAGGAGAGATAAAGAGCTTCCAAGACAGGCAGGAACTGAAAGAATATGTGTCCTCCAAACCAGCTCTGCAAGAAATTTTAAGGGGAACTCTTAAAATTCCCCTTTAAGAAGAAGTTCAGTGGAACAATCCACAAAAACTAGGACTGAATAGATATCATTCTGACACTAAACTCATATCTCACAATAGTAACTCTGAACGTGAACGGGCTTAATGACCCCATCAAAAGGCGCAGGGTTTCAGACTGGATAAAAAAGCAGGACCCATCTATTTGCTGTCTACAAGAGACTCATTTTAGACAGAAGGACACCTACAGCCTGAAAATAAAAGGTTGGAGAACCATTTACCATTCGAATGGTCCTCAAAAGAAAGCAGGGGTAGCCATCCTTATATCAGATAAACTAAAATTTACCCTGAAGACTGTAGTGAGAGATGAAGAGGACACTAGCTCATACTTAAAGGATCTATCCAACAAGGGGACTTAACAATCCTCAATATATATGCCCCGAATGTGGGAGCTGCCAAATATATAAATCAATTAATAACCAAAGTGAAGAAATACTTAGATAATAATACACTTATACTTGGTGACTTCAATCTAGCTCTTTCTACCCTCGATAGGTCTTCTAAGCACAACATCTCCAAAGAAACGAGAGCTTTAAATGATACACTGGACCAGATGGATTTCACAGATATCTACAGAACTTTACATCCAAACTCAACTGAATACACATTCTTCTCAAGTGCACATGGAACTTTCTCCAGAATAGACCACATACTGGGTCACAAATCGGGTCTGAACCGATACCAAAAGATTGGGATCGTCCCCTGCATATTCTCAGACCATAATGCCTTGAAATTAGAACTAAATCACAACAAGAAGTTTGGAAGGACCTCAAACACGTGGAGGTTAAGGACCATCCTGCTATTATATGAAAGAGTCAACCAGGAAATTAAGGAAGAATTAAAAAGATTCATGGAAACTAATGAGAATGAAGATACAACCGTTCAAAATCCTTGGGGTGCAGCAAAAGCAGTCCTAAGGGGGAAATACATCGCAATACAAGCATCCATTCAAAAACTGGAAAGAACTCAAATACAAAAGCTAACCTTACACCTAAAGGAGCTAGAGAAAAAACATCAAATAGATCCTACACCCAGGAGAAAAAGAGAGTTAATAAAGATTCGAGCAGAACTCAACGAAATCGAGACCAGAAGAACTGTGGAACCGATCAACAGAACCAGGAGTTGCTTCTTTGAAAGAATTAATAAGATAGATAAACCATTAGCCAGCCTTATTAAAAAGAAGAGAGAGAAGACTCAAATTAATAAAATCATGAATGAGAAAGGAGAGATCACTACCAACACCAAGGAAATACAAACGATTTTAAAAACATATTATGAACAGCTATACGCCAATAAATTAGGCAATCTAGAAGAAATGGACGCATTCCTTGAAAGCCACAAACTACCAAAACTGGAACAGGAAGAAATAGAAAACCTTAACAGGCCAATAACCAGGGAGGAAATTGAAGCAGTCATCAAAAACCTCCCAAGACACAAGAGTCCAGGGCCAGATGGCTTCCCAGGGGAATTCTATCAATCGTTTAAAGAAGAAACCATACCTATTCTCCTAAAGCTGTTTGGAAAGATAGAAAGAGATGGAGTACTTCCAAATTCGTTCTATGAGGCCAGCATCACCTTAATTCCAAAACCAGACAAAGACCCCACCAAAAAGGAGAATTACAGACCAATATCCCTGATGAGCATGGATGCAAAAATTCTCAACAAGATACTAACCAATAGGATCCAACAGTACATTAAGAAAATTATTCACCATGACCAAGTAGGATTTATCCCCAGGACACAAGGCTGGTTCAACACCCATAAAACAATCAATGTGATTCATCATATCAACAAGAGAAAAACCAAGAACCATATGATCCTCTCAGTAGATGCAGAGAAAGCATTTGACAAAATACAGCATCCATTTCTGATCAAAACTCTTCAGAGTGTAGGGATAGAGGGAACATTCCTCAATATCTTAAAAGCCATCTACGAAAAGCCCACAGCAAATATCATTCTCAATGGGGAAGCACTGGGAGCCTTTCCCCTAAGATCAGGAACAAGACAGGGATGTCCACTCTCACCACTGCTATTCAACATAGTACTGGAAGTCCTAGCCTCAGCAATCAGACAACAAAAAGACATTAAAGGCATTCAAATTGGCAAAGAAGAAGTCAAACTCTCCCTCTTCGCCGATGACATGATACTCTACATAGAAAACCCAAAAGTCTCCACCCCAAGATTTCTAGAACTCACAGCAATTCGGTAGCATGGCAGGATACAAAATCAATGCCCAGAAATCAGTGGCATTTCTATACACTAACAATGAGACTGAAGAAAGAGAAATTAAGGAGTCAATCCCATTTACAGTTGCACCCAAAAGCATAAGATACCTAGGAATAAACCTAATCAAAGATGTAAAGGATCTATACCCTCAAAACTATAGAACACTTCTGAAAGAAATTGAGGAAGACACAAAGAGATGGAAAAATATTCCATGCTCATGGATTGGCAGAATTAATATTGTGAAAATGTCAATGTTACCCAGGGCAATATACTCGTTTGATGCAATCCCTATCAAAATACCATGGACTTTCTTCAGAGAGTTAGAACAAATTATTTTAAGATTTGTGTGGAATCAGAAAAGACCCCGAATAGCCAGGGGAATTTTAAAAAAGAAAACCATAGCTGGGGGCATCACAATGCCAGATTTCAGGTTGTACTACAAAGCTGTGGTCATCAAGACAGTGTCGTACTGGCACAAAAACAGACACATAGATCAATGGAACAGAATAGAGAACCCAGAAGTGGACCCTGAACTTTATGGTCAACTAATATTCGATAAAGGAGGAAAGACTATCCATTGGAAGAAAGACAGTCTCTTCAATAAATGGTTCTGGGAAAATTGGACATCCACATGCAGAAGAATGAAACTAGACCACTCTCTTACACCACACACAAAGATAAACTCAAAATGGATGAAAGATCTAAATGTGAGACAAGATTCCATCAAAATCCTAGAGAAGAACACAGGCAACACCCTTTTTGAACTCAGCCATAGTAACTTCTTGCAAGATACATCCACGAAGGCAAAAGAAACAAAAGCAAAAATGAACTATTGGGACTTCATCAAGATAAGAAGCTTTTGCACAGCAAAGGATACAGTCACCAAAACTAAAAGACAACCTACAGAATGGGAGAAGATATTTGCAAATGACATATCAGATAAAGGGCTAGTTTCCAAGATCTATAAAGAACTTATTCAACTCAACACCAAAGAAACAAACAATCCAGTCATGAAATGGGCAAAAGACATGAACAGAAATCTCACAGAGGAAGACATAGACATGGCCAACATGCATATGAGAAAATGCTCTGCATCACTTGCCATCAGGGAAATACAAATCAAAACCACAATGAGATACCGCCTCACACCAGTGAGAATGGGGAAAATTAACAAGGCAGGAAACAACAAATGTTGGAGAGGATGCGGAGAAAAGGGAATCCTCTTACACTGTTGGTGGGAATGTGAACTGGTGCAGCCACTCTGGAAAACTGTGTGGAGGTTCCTCAAACAGTTAAAAATAGACCTGCCCTACGACCCAGCAATTGCACTGTTGGGATTTACCCCAAAGATACAAATGCAATGAAGCGCCGGGACACCTGCACCCCGATGTTTATAGCAGCAATGGCCACAATAGCCAAACTGTGGAAGGAGCCTCGGTGTCCATCAAAAGATGAGTGGATAAAGAAGATGTGGTTTATGGATACAATGGAGTATTACTCAGCTATTAGGAATGACAAATACCTACCATTTGCTTCAACATGGATGGAACTGGAGGGTATTATGCTGAGTGAAGTAAGTCAGTTTGAGAAGGACAAATATTATATGTTCTCATTCATGTGGGGAATGTAAATAATAGTGAAAGGGAATATAAGGGAAGGGAGAAGAAATGAGTGGGAAATATCAGAAAGGGAGACAGAACGTAAAGACTGCTAACTCTGGGAAACGAACTAGGGGTGGTAGAAAGGGAGGAGGGCGGGGGGTGGGAGTGAATGGGTGGCGGGCACTGGGGGTTATTCTGTATGTTGGTAAATTGAACACCAATAAAAATAAATTAAAAAAAAAAGAAACATAAGCCAGTCAATGACACTGTATTATGAATTTCACTAAAATATTAGGCAGATCCAAATGGTTAAAAGAAGTTTAAAAATAGTTTATAATAAACTGTTTGGGGATTTCAAAAAAAAAAAGAAAAGAAAATTGTTATTTACTTTATACCAAACAAAATGCTCTCTACATGGATTAATTAAATATAATCCATATTGAATAAATTATACAGAAATATATTTTTTGAGATATGGATAGGTTTTCTAAATATAATAATAAGTAAAATAAAAATCAGAGAAAAGAGAGAATAGCTTGGATTACTTAACGAGTAGAACTATTTATGCCTTAAAAAATCTCAAAGAAATATTTAAAAAGAAATATTTGGATTGCAAATGAAAACAATCTTATAAATTAACAAGAAAATGTAAATGTCTAAATATAAAAATGGACAAAAGACATAATTTACAAAAAAGAAAATATTGCTATCTAATAAACATGTAAAGCATTTAAGCTCATTAGTAGCTAAAAATGCAAATTTAACAACCAGAGACATTTTCACCTTTCAAGCTGCCAAATTTAAAAATTAAAATATATATTAGTAGAGGCAGTGCAGAGAGAAATGTACACATATATTCTGTGAATAGGAAGAAGTGAAAACTTTCTGTGATAAGTGGCAAAAATCTTAGATTATCCCATATATTTTCACCCAATCTCGAATTCTACCATAAAAAATAATTATGAATATGCACAAAATGTTGTTTTTGAACTAGTAGAGGATGAGTAGAAGAAATAAAACAGAGAAAGAAGAGGAAGAAGCAATGTAAATGAGAAAAAAGAAATGGTTGCAGAAGTTGTGATAAACTACATTGAATGTTTTAATTAACATTTATTAACATGAAAAATACGCATGGCCAGAGTCCTCAACTTACAGAAAGGATTTTCTGGACTGCTGTTTGGAGTCATGATGGAGAAGCAGATGCCTCAACAACTGTAGAATATACAATCTTTCCAAAGGCATGTGGAATATTCACCATGGCAGGCCATGTTCTGAGTCATTAAATGAACCTCAATAATTCCAAAAGATTGAAATATTGGATAGTATGTTCTCCAACAACAATAATCTCAAATTAGAAACCAGTAACAATATCAAGGAAGAGTGCAAATATTTAGAAATTAAGTAATAGGCTTGTAAGAAACATACAGGTTAAAGAGGAAATGAAAGAAATTAGGGGTGTCTGATTGGCTCAGTGGGTTAAGTACCTGAATCTTGATTTTGGCTCAGGGCATGATCTTAGGGTCATGAGATTGAGCCCCATAAAAGATTCTGCACTGGGCTTGGAGCCTGCTTAGGATTCTCTCTCTCCCTCTCTTGCTCCTCTTCTGTCACTTGTTCTCTCTCTCTCTCTCTCTCTCTCAAAAAAAAAAAAAAGGAAATAAGAGAAATTAGAAAATATGTCAGACTGAGTGATTTTGGGATGCAATATTGCACAATGCCTAGAGGGAAATTTATAGCTTTAAATGTATATATTAGAAGAGAAGAAAGTCTTAAAATAAGTTACCTAAGTTTCTATCTTAAGAAGCTAGGAAAAAGTAGAGCTAAGCCAAAATAAGTAGAGGGAAAAAAGTAATAAAGATAAGAGCAAGTCAATGGAATATAAAACAGACAAAAAGCAGAAAAAAATGACAGTTATATTTTCATTCTTGAAAATATCTAAAACATTGAGAAACTTCTAGCAAGAACAAAAATTTAAAGAGTGAAAAACATGAAATGCGAATACCAGAAATAAAAATGGCATATCACTGTAGACTCTACAGATATTATAAGATTGTAATGAGGAAATAATGAACAACTACATGACAGCAAATTCAAAAACTTAAATGAAAAGGAAACATTCCTTGTAAAACACAATTTACAAAATCTGATTTTAAAAAGTGAATAGGGGATCCCTGGGTGGCTCAGTGTTTTAGTGCCTGCCTTTGGCCCAGGGTGTGATCTTGGAGTCCTGAGATCGAGTCCCATATCGGGCTCCCTGCATGGAGCCTGCTTCTCCCTCTGCCTGTGTCTCTGCCTCTCTGTGTGTCTCTCATGATAAATAAATAAAATCTTTAAAATAAATAAAAATAAATAAAAAGTGAATAGTCTTGTCTATTAAAGAAACTGAATGCATAATCAAAGAACTTACCACAACAAATGAATCTTTCCAACACTCATAAGTCCTGGATACAACAAAACAAAATAATTGTTGAGTATATAACTAAGCTTAAAATCAAGAGGAAGAAATTCTTACAGTGCTCAAAATGAAGAGAAAATTCAGAGTATCAATAGGCATAGAAGCCATGGGTTATGGGGAGTCAGATGTAGGTCTTAACATTGTGGATTAGGTACTGAACCTGGAAAGAGAGTGAGAAGCAGGCCTCATGTCCTCAGGAGGCTGGTGATGAACTCCTTGACTTAACCCGAAGTCATAAGAACTATCTACTCTGTTCCTACTCCTGAAACAAGAATTAGAAATAGCTCACCGGCTGATGCAGGAGGAAATAAGAAACATCGTAGACACCCTGGACCTACAATACTAATGTTTTGTTCTCAGGTTCCTCCTACACTCGCTTTTGCTCTGGTTCTTTACTTATTGCTGTTTTTAACAAAAATATATGGTGAAGTATTAAGGAGAATCACTTAAAATGCCTGCTACTCTCCTTACTTCCTACCCCTCCCCTGCAAATAAAACCTACCAGAAGCATTTTAGAGCTTTGGAGGAAGCTGTTATGAACTCACCAAAAAACAATAAAAACTCTTTTTGTGTCTACATCACAACATTCACTCCAGGAATGAGAGGTAACAATTATATTTCTAAAGGTCTGATCAGTCTTTCCTTCCTACACAAACCTAAAACTAACTCTCTGTCTCTCTCACACACACCCCCTTGAAGAAGTAAACAGGTATTTCTATCTGTTTCAAAGTCACTGAAGGAGAAAGGTGGGGATGATGTACCTTAAGTCAGACAGGGAAGACCTACTAGGGGAGGGATGGCAGTTTGCGTATTTCTCAGAATGGGAGAGACCCAGGCCCAACCCACGGTTTCCCAAATGGTGCATAAATGTGGGATGTCTTTGGGTGATAGACCTTAAATGCCAAGTCCTGAAAGCAATAGCAAGAGATAGAATCTCTAAGGTGAAGACCTCACAAGAGGCATATGGTCAAAATGGCATCACCCACTCATATGGAAATGATGGTCACGGCAAACTAAGGCCCATCGTCGCTTTTCTGGGCACCACATAAGCCCCTCAGAATTGTCATGGCTCCCATACTGGCAACAAACTTCCCAATACACAGCAGAGACCCAAAACAGCAGAGATAGAAACTCTTGAGTGCTTTTATAGATGGAAGCTCAGACTAGGTTTTATTTTATTAAGAAAAATAAACTTATAAGACAGTTCTTACATTAAAGGGTTATGAGGAGGGGGACTCACATCCACTACCCTATGATGTACCTAGCTCATATGAAAAGACAGAGGTCACCAATATCCTCCGCCCCCCTTTGTTTTTTTCCCCCCTTGCAGTAAACCTAGAAACATTGGAAAAAAACAATCTTAGCATCCAGGTCTCTGTGGAAGGAGTGTCATCTTCTGAGAGGGCAGCATTCAAGTTATGGAGGCAACTTCTCTGGCCATGATTCAGTAGGTTCCTGCTGACTTTTGCTTCCTGTCTACCAAGGGAAATAATTCCAAAATCTCCAATGGTACTGGAAGAGAAAAGAGGCTGAATTTCAATCTAAACAGAGCTCTGGCTTCAAGTTCCTCTCCTGAGAATGGAATCTAGACAAGGAAACCGACAAGCAGGTCTAGCCTGAGAAAGGAGCTCCTCACATACCCTGGGCTGAGGGCTTCCTTCAGACCCTTCTGAACTCTGACACATGAGAGTTGTGACTACAGAAACCAGGAAAGGTAGACAAGTGAAGCAATTATCCAGATGACTCAAGTAAACAACCCCAAATTGAACCAAACTAAGGGGTGAAAAACCATATACACACTGTTTTTCATTAACAATTGGGATTTGTCAAGTGAGTGTGAGTCTTGTAGTCAAGATTTTTTTGGATAATTGTCCTAATTCTTCACTCTGCATGAGTACGTGCTACCTGAGAAGCCTCAGCTACACCTTCCCACACATGGGCTCCCTAAAGGTGGTGAAATCATTCACAGTGGCTGCCTCCGCATCATCAAACATCCAGAAAGTACAGGAAATTGGGACTTTATTTCTCCTAACAGCAGTATTTGGGGAATGTGGGTGTAAGTAGACTGATCTAAAAGCATAGTTTTGATCACCTCATTCCTTTGCTCGGAAACCTTCTGCCTCCCCATTATCTGATAAATACCGTTTCAGCTTCTCCATCAGCCAGGCAAGTCTCACCTTTTGTACCTGTTTTCTGGCCACTCAGCAAAATGTTCTTGGGCCTTCAACAAAGTCAACCCACCTCTAAATACCACACTTTGCCTATTTATACCTTTGCTCGTACTGTTCTGGCGCTAAAATCTTCTTTCCCCACCCTAGCTTTTTTTTTTTTTTTTTTTTTTTTTTTTTTTATTGGTGTTCAATTTACTAACATACAGAATAACACCCAGTGCCCGTCACCCATTCACTCCCACCCCC
This sequence comes from Canis lupus familiaris, assembly GCF_011100685.1. NCBI lineage: Eukaryota > Metazoa > Chordata > Mammalia > Carnivora > Canidae > Canis > Canis lupus. Next base: position 23,086,996 of record NC_049249.1, read on the forward strand.
CGCCCTCCTCCCCTTCCACCACCCCTAGTTCGTTTCCCAGAGTTAGCAGTCTTTATGTTCTGTCTCCCTTTCTGATATTTCCCACACATTTCTTCTCCCTTCCCTTATTTTCCCTTTCACTATTATTTATATTCCCCAAATGAATGAGAACATATAATGTTTGTCCTTCTCCGACTGACTTACTTCACTCAGCATAATACCCTCCAGTTCCATCCACGTTGAAGCAAATGGTGGGTATTTGTCATTTCTAATAGCTGAGTAATATTCCATTGTATACATAAACCACATCTTCTTTATCCATTCATCTTTCGTTGGACACCGAGGCTCCTTCCACAGTTTGGCTATCGTGGCCATTGCTGCTAGAAACATCGGGGTGCAGGTGTCCCAGCGTTTCATTGCATTTGTATCTTTGGGGTAAATCCCCAACAGTGCAATTGCTGGGTCGTAGGGCAGGTATATTTTTAACTGTTTGAGGAACCTCCACACAGTTTTCCACAGTGGCTGCACCAGTTCACATTCCCACCAACAGTGTAAGAGGGTTCCCTTTTCTCCACATCCTCTCCAACATTTGTTGTTTCCTGCCTTGTTAATTTTTCCCATTCTCACTGGTGTGAGGTGGTATCTCATTGTGGTTTTGATTTGTATTTCCCTGATGGCAAGTGATGCAGAGCATTTTCTCATGTGCATGTTGGCCATGTCTATGTCTTCTTCTGTGAGATTTCTGTTCATGTCTTTTGCCCATTTCATGATTGGATTGTTTGTTTCTTTGGTGTAGCTTTATCCCTGTTCATGCATGCTGAAAATTTTTTTCCCTTCTTTTGATCCCCTAAAATGTTATGCTTTTATGCTCTTTACATTTGCCAATTTTTATTTGCATTAGTTGAGAATAACTATTTGAAAATGCATTCTGGTTCTTCTTTGAGAATTTTAAGCCCCCTTGGGGATCTCCTAATCATCCGGAAATGACCTAAAATGTCCAGCATGCTACCTTTTCAGGTTGTACACCTTCAGGAAATCTGCCCATTCATAAAAATTCCCATTTCTCTAGGATGGGCCCCCAACAGCCAGGCAGGTGACTTGAGACAATTTTTTTTTTTTTTACCATAACTGGCTATCCTGTCGGTTGACACATAAACTGTGTATTTGATCTTGTGTATTTAGGAGTTTTACCAATTGATGCAAAAATTAGAGGCTGAGGGTGACTAAGTCATATTAAGAGAAGGTCTGTGAGTCAGGGTCTTCTTTGAATGTTATAAGACACCCTCATATACTCTCTCAAAATTTCTTTTGCCACTTATGCTAGTTCAAATTGCTTTCTTTACTTGCATCATCAACAACAAAAAAATTTACCAGTACATTTATGTGTTAGATGTTCAAAATATCTTGTCAAGAATTACAGAATTTTTTAAAAGATTTTTTATTTTATTTATTCATGGGAGAGAGAGAGAGACAGACAGACAGACAGACAGACACAGGCAGAGGGAGAAGAAGCAGTCTCCATGCAGGGGGCCGGATGTGGGACTCCAGGATCATGCCTTGAACCGAGGCACACGCTTAACTGCTGAGCCACCCAGGCGTCCCGAGAATTACAGAATTGAGTAAAGTTTGGTGTTTGGTGATAGTGGTGGAATTAAAATAATGTATCAAGAGCTATGAAAATAAATAAATTTTGAAGTAGGGGAAAATAAAGGCATTTTGGTCTTTGGATATGTTATTGTGGTTTCCCATTAATTCAAAGGTATACCACAATATAGTTGAATTCATTATTAATAGTATTTGGCTCTTTTAAAACTGATCCTTCATATATTTCTGCAATATCAATTGTTGCTTCACCTTACTATTTCAGGACCTAAAATGTGGAAGAAGTTACAAGAGGCTAGAGTGTTACAAGGATGGGGAAAACAAACAAACCAAACCAGACTTTATTTTTTAAGTAATTTACAATCTAGTCTGAGAGACTAAAAGATAAATAATTGTTGTAAAATAATTTCTCCTGTCCTAGATCTATAAGCAGGGCCTGAGATAGGGATTTGGTATGTAATTTATTGATGGGGTGCTCCTGGGGGTGGGGAGTGGGAAGCTAGAGAAGAGAAAAAGGAAATAAGGAAACAGCAAGAGCCAACCAAAGCTGTGGTCTCAGGTAGACTGGACCTGGCCTTATTTACTGGGGACAAGTAGTGGTGGTGGGTTTTGGGGGATAACCTCAACCACATATATGTTCCCTTTAAAGGCAAGGAGGCTGCCTTTTTAATTTCCTTATGAGCCAGTCATTGGCTATGGACAGCCCCTGGTTTGTGGATGGGTCTTCTTTCCTAGGGTAGGAGTCTCCCTATAGCAGAGGATAACTCTGGAGAAAATGGATAGTCAAGAGCTCTTAGCTGACAATACCCAGGGCAGCTAAGGGACGGGTAAGTGACCCAATGAAAAGGAGTAAAGAGAACCTGGTCTGGGAGCAACAGTATCTATTTCCTCTCATTAGCATTCACTTGATGCTTTTGGAATAAGGATCAAGCTCTTATGGACGATCTACAGCACAAAAGCTTACAAGTAGAGGGAATTGCATCCTCAGCAGCATATTGCGCAATAATGCCATTTTCCCCTGTGATTATAGACTCTCGGTATGAGAAAATTCTGTGAACTTATGAGATCCATAGGTATTTAGTTTTAAGCTTGAGTAAGACACATCTTGCTGCAAATACAGAGAGGTTGAAAGGAGACTTCAGCTAAATGTTGTGATTGCAAAGTGGAGGTAGTGGCAGAGGAGTTCTATTTGGATCCCACTAGCTAGATTGTCTCATGCCACAGGGCCCAAAAATGTACATCTCCTACTTTGGGTCAAAGACCTTATGAGTCTTACCTCTTGCATTCTGCTTTTAATCTGTAACTATGTCGTCTTTTCAGAAGGAGATTGGATACAATCTCAAGTCAAATAAAGTCAACAGAATTGACATTTGCCTCCTTTGTCACCTTGCTTCCAGATACTCTGTTCCCTTTCCACTCTTTAGGGATCATCCTTAAGGAGTCTTGATATGATCAGGTATGTCCTAATTTTCTTTTTAAATATCAAAGTGACACTCAGCTTTCCCAAGCACCATGATCTCCCAGGGTTGATGTTCCCTCCTCTGCTCCCCAGCAGTGGTCTTTAGGCTCCCATCTAATGTAACACAGAGGCCAAATCATTTTCTTCATTTCCATCTGTCAATCGTTGTACATTCTCCACTGGTTTATTAAGCACATCTATGGCCTCAAGGAACACTCCTTATTCATCTACAATAAGCCCATTACTGAAAGACACTGAAGAAAGAATAATTTATAGACACTTCCAATCAGAAGAATGTCTGCTTTATAAATTATGAGTACCATCACTTAATGCTTTTGGCTTGTCTCAGCTAATTCTGCTTGTGACCTTAACTGGCCCCTGACCTAGTACAAGGAGTTAGATAGAAATATGAAGACAGCTCTTTAAAAATTCCACCTATTTAAAATAAACTTGATTTGAAGTCAACAAATATTTTCATATAGGGAGCTGACACGCTGGTGAAGGAAAAGGAGAAGCCAGTGATCACCCTTTTGGCTGTATAAAAACAGAAAGGTGGACATCTGCATCTCTGCATCTAACTTCTCCAAACTAGTTGCTAATGATCTGTTTCTTAAGATTTTTTTTTTTTTTTTTTTTTTTTTTTTTAGGATTCTGTTCTCCAATCTAAAAACTCTGGTACAGACTACTACACTCTGCTTAGGTATTTCTTTAGAGAAACTTCTATTGATCTGGGGAAGCTTACAAAATTAAGCATTCTCATACATGCTGGTATGTTCTCATTCATTTGGGGAATATAAATAATAGTGAAAGGGAAAATAAGGGAAGGGAGAAGAAATGTGTGGGAAATATCAGAAAGGGAGACAGAACGTAAAGACTGCTAACTCTGGGAAACGAACTAGGGGTGGTAGAAGGGGAGGAGGGCGGGGGGGTGGGAGTGAATGGGTGACGGGCACTGGGTGTTATTCTGTATGTTAGTAAATTGAACACCAATAAAAAATAAATAAATAAAAAAATAAAAATAAAAAATAAAAACAAAACAAAACAAAAAAAAAAACAAAAAAAACCAAATTAATGTAATTTGGAAAGCAATTTGGCCAACCTTAAAAGTCCTCATGCCCTTTGACCCAAAGCTTGAGCACTGAAAAAAATAATCAGAAATACAGGTAAAGATTTATTTCCAAAGATATTCACAGCAGACTTACTTATAGTGGGGGAGGGGCACGAGGAAATACTCAAAATTGGAATATTTGTTAAAAAAAAAGATATGCCCCATAAATGGAATAATCTATGTCCATTAAATCAAAGATTGCCAAGGAATTTTTAATGGGATGGGTACATACTTATAAAATAATGCTGAGAAAAATAAAAGGACACAAAACTTTGAAGCTAAAATATTTAAATTACCTATATCAAAAAAGGAATAAAATATTTTTAAAATGTTGAATTCTAACCACAATTACTACTGGGTTATGAGATGACGGATGATTTTTTTTCCTGCTTCTTTGCCGTTTTTGATGTTGATAACTTTGAAAATGAGTATGTATAATTTTGTCAATTCAAATTAAAAAAATAAATCACTGTAAGAGAAAGGATTTACCGAAACACAGATCAAAATTGTGTCTCCTCGGAGCTCACAGGAATTTGCAGAGTTTCTTTAAGGGAACAGAAGGAGGAGGCATGACCCTGTGAGAGATAGACAAGGAAGAAAGGACAAATGGAAATAAGGGTGAAACTCTTCACTGAACCTGCCCTGGGGTAAGGCACCAATCCAATTATTTATGTATCCTCTACAACTGCTGTCTAAACCACTTGTCTTCAACTAGAAAAGATAGGCTTTTCCTTAAGGTATGGTGTCATTAGGTGCATAGCTCAACTTTTAAGAGTAAAACAGTTCTAAATATTTCCTAGAAAGTTTCCTTCTGAAAATACATTCTACAGTCTCTAGGGACATGATTATTAATACTCTGCATTTATTTAAAATGATGGTAAGGGAACAGCAATTACAGAGGCAACAATCAGTTTAACAGCTGAAACAGCAAAGGGAAATCAGAGTTTTTGGTGCTTAGGATACATGGACAGAGAGTGGTCAACAGTGACCCCATCTACCAAGCAAAAGCATAATTGCCATAGGCTAGAGTTTCTCAACTTCGGCATTATTAACATTTGAGGCTGAGAAAGTCTTTGCTGTGGGAGGCTGGCTTGTGCACTGTAGGATATTGGGCACTAAAACTGGCTTCTACTCATTAGCTGCTAGTAGAACTCACATCCCAGTTGTGACAACTAAAAATCATCCCTAGCATTGCCAGATGTCCCCTGGGGATCAAAGCCACCCAGGCTGAATCTCTATTGCCAAAATGAATTACTCTAGTCTAATTTTTTTTCTCTAAAGACTTTTATTTGATCCAATCTCATCAAAGATGCGCCTGTACATGTTCTAAAGAAAAAAATTAAAAAGATCCCTAGAAAGCAAAAATTTTACAGACAGACAATGCCTTGTAGTGGAAATAGCATTGGACTTGAAGTTACAAAGATCAGTTTGTGAGGTGAAGATTTACTGTTTAATGACTATATAGCCTTGAACAAATCACTTCTCTGAGATTCAGTTTCTATCTGCAAAACAGGTGTTCATTAACCTCTATAGAAGAGCTACTGTAAGCCATAAGGCAGAAGTGTTAAAAATCATGAGCTTTGGAGTCTGGTAGACCTGGGTTTGAATTGTGCCTAAATTTTGAGTGAATCTGGCCTATTCAGAAACGTTCTGTCCTATGACTTTGTACAAATTCTTTTACACCTCCACACCTCCCTATCCTCATTATGTGCAGGAGAGACAGATATTTCCACCACAGCTCTATCAGCTCGCTGCATATCTCTACCTCAGGTTCTGGTGCACTTCAGACTCACTCCTGATTATCTACAGATCCCTCACTTAAGCAAGATCCTTCACAGTAGTCCTTGACCCAGCTCATTCTCTAGTAAGCTTCTAATTTCAGTAATTGCAAAATGTTGTCTATTCTACAGTTCCTTCTTCTGTAGATCTACAATAATGGGGACCCTGATTCCCACTGTTACCAGGATGAAGAACAAACTCCTCACAATGACCTATGAGATTCATAGATACTGACATTTATAAACTCCAGCTTCAATCTTGTTTTCCTGCTTCATGTCCTATGGAACACTTACCCTTCAACCCTGGATCCCACTGTGTACTCTTTGACCACATTGCACTTCTCACTGAGCTCATGCTTTCATGCCTCCTTAGCCTTGAACAATCTAGGTTCTTTTTTAAAAGATTTATTTATTTGAGAGAGAGAAAGAGAGAGAGAGAGAAGAGAGAGGAGTAAGAGAGCACATGAGTGGGGGAGGGAGGGGCCAAGGGAGAGGGAGCAGCAGGCTCCATGCTGAGCAGGGAGCTCAGTGCAGGGCTGGATGTGGGGCTGGATGTGGGACTTGATCCCATGACTCTGGGATCATTACCTGAACCAAAGGTTGTCGCTTAACTGACTGAACTACTCAGGTGCCCAACAATCTATATTCTTCTCTTGGAATACCACCCCCGGGATCCCTGGGTGGCGCAGCGGTTTGGCGCCTGCCTTTGGCCCAGGGCGCGATCCTGGAGACTTGGGATCGAATCCCATATCGGGCTCCCGGTGCATGGAGCCTGCTTCTCCCTCTGCCTGTGTCTCTGCCTCTCTCTCTCTCTCTCTGACTATCATAAATAAATAATTTTTTTAAAAAAAGGAATACCACCCCCCTTCTCTATCTGACTCACTCATCTTTCAAGATTCATTTTATATGTTTCTTTCCCAAGAAACTGACCTTAAATCATACCAGTCAGATTTCTCCATTCTTCCACATTGTTTCTACGTCTATCCACAGTATTTTTAAGATGTCCTTAGAATTGCATTTATCACAACATCTTGCACTTCTTTGGTTGCCCTTTGTCTCTGCCACTTCACATGTTCATGGTATTTGTGAAGACTTTTGCAATAGAAAGTTCTAGTTCTTTTCCTAGAATCCATTTCCCATATTTGAAAAGCATCATTCCTAATCTCTGTCCTGCCTCTGGATATTTTCAGTTCATGAGTTAATGAATGGCCTTTAATGTTTAAGCATGTCTAGGTTGAGTTTTCTGTTACTCAAGACCAAAACATCCTAAATAATACAACTTTGACTTATATCTCAACTCCAGCACCAGGTTTCATATCTGTCCAATAGTTAGGAGCAATAAATCCCTTCATAAATGACCAAATCAATAGTTACTATTTCATGATTTAAGTCATTTATATCTCAAAGTTGGTCTTCAGGTTTTTGACTGCTATATTAGTTTCCTGTTATTACTGCCACAGATTACCACATACTTGATGGCTTACAGAAACACACATTTTTTTCTCTTATAGTTCTGGAGGCCAGAAGTCTGAAATCAGTTTCACTGGGCTAAAGTTAAGGTGTCAGCAAAATTGATTCCTCTGGAGGTTATAGGCAAGAATATTTCCTTGCCTTTTCTAGCTTCTGGAAGCTGCTTGTATTCCTTGATTTACGACCCCTTTAATCTCTTGCTTCTTTTTGTCATGTTTCCTACTTTTTTTGTAGTCAAATATCCTTCTGATTTTTTCTTATGAGGATGCTTGTGATTATATTTAGAGCCCACCCAAATAATCCAGGAAAATCATTCTTTCTCAAGACCCTTAAATTGGTTACATTTGCAAAGTGGTCATAAAAGGTCATAAAAGGTAACATTTACAGGTTCTAAGAATTAGGACCAGGATATCTCTGGGGAGTCCATTGTTTAGCCTAACATAAATGCCTAACTTTAAATCACAAAATTAGTGAAAATCAAGTATTTTTAAGATCTTAAAAATATCTAATAACTAACTTCCAGTATCCTCTTTTTGAAGATATAGAGACTGAGATCCAATGAGGTGGCTTGTTTAAGATCACATAGAAACAAGGCCTTCCAAAAAAAAAAAAAAAAAAAAAGAAACAAGGCCTTCCGAGTCCAAGAAAATTACCCTTGCTACTCTGCCATGTTTCTGTTGCAGTTTAAAGTGTAATCCATAATCCAGGTTACCATAAATATTTATTGTTGGATCCCAGGAAAGTTACAGAAATTGGCCAAAATAAGCCACAAATAATCTCAAATCAAAAAATAGTTTAAATCATTTCTAACCTCTCTGGAAGTCTGACCCAAATTAGCTTCTGGATTGTTTTGTGTTTTTATACTGATAATTTCTCTGGTAATGCTGCATATATTTTCTAGCTTTCACCAACTCAGTCAATAATAGCCTAAGAATCCCATTACACAATACATTGAAAAGGCCAAAGTAATTTCATCATCCTATATTCTTCCTGTTTTGTTTATCTCATCTTGAATGTCCATTGGGCCTAATGATGTTCTCTATTGCAGTAAATCTATTTTCAATGGACTGAACCACTCTGAATCCTTCAGCTATTTCAAAGTATATCATCTTTTCAAATATACTGATCTACCACTCCACTTCTTTAGAAAATTTCTGTTTAAAATGCCTGATAAACAAGACTGTGATTTTCTCCATAATTATACCATTAAACTTCATTTTCCACAAATTTATATTCATAATAAATCATATGCCATATTTTGGCTTCAGTAATCATTAAGGTATGTGATGGGTGATTATTTTTGTTTCAGAAATGAATAAACTGTTTCCCTCAATTATGTTCTGAGTTTGTTATATGTCTTTTTAAACTAGTATCACCACATAGTCTCTCCTTGTGGTTACTGTCTAGTGAAAGTTCATAGTCCATTGAAATATTTGAAAAAATCAAGATTAGCTGGGTGAATGTTGCTGCTCTGATAAAAGTCATTTTTCCTTAATGAAACAACTTCTAAAACTTTCCTATGAGACAGAAACTTTTCCTGATATACTCTATAAAACAATTTTCCTGGAAAATACACTAAATTTTAATGATGAAAACCAATTCACTTTTCTCTTACACATATAGAGGCAGCAAAAATAGTAGTAAAAATATGTAATGTATTAAAAGCCTCTGGTCAACTATGTGCCAAGCTTACTTTTAGGGACAATCAACTTCTTTATATTTAATCCTTGCAATATCCTTGTAGGGTGAATGCTGTTATTCCCATTTTATGGAAGAGGAAACTCAGCTTTCCAAGACTTATGAAAGTAGTGCAAGGTCACAGTACCAGCTACCTATCTATACATAACCACATCCTCAAAACCCAGTGGCTCCATCAAAATAAAAAGCTTCTGCATAGCAAAGGAAACAATCAACAAAACAAAAAGACAATCTTACTGAACGGTAGGAGATATTTGTAAAGGATATATCTGATAAGGAGTTAGTATCTAGAATATATAAAGAATTTATAGGGATGCCTGGGTGGCTCGGTGGTTGAGCGTCTGCCTTTGGCTCAGGTCATGATCCCAAAGTCCCGGGATCGAGTCCACATCAGGCTCCCTTCATGGAGCCTGCTTCTCCCTCTACCTATGTCTCTGCTTCTGTGTGTGTGTGTGTGTGTGTGTGTGTGTGTGTCATGAATAAATAAATAAAATCTTAAAAAAAAAGAATTTATACTACTCAACACCAAAAACCAAATAATCCAATAAAAAATGGGCAAAAGACATAAAAAGACATTTCTCCAAAGAAGACATATAGATGGCCAACAGATATGTGAAGAGATGTCCAACATCACTCATCATCAAGGAATTGCAAATCAAAATCACAATGAGATATTAGCTTGTACCTGTCAGAATGGCTAAAATAAAAAACACAATAAGTGTTGGTGAGGATGTGGAGAAAAAGGAACTTTTGTGCACTGTTGGTCAGAATGCAAACTGGTGCAGCCACTGTAGAAAACAGTATGGAGTTTCCTCAAAAAATTAAAAATACAATTACCAGATTATCCAATAATTCTACTACTAATATTTACCCAAAGAATATGAAAACAGTAATTTGAAAAAAATATATGTACCCCTAAAAACTTACTGCAACATTATATATACAATAGCCAAATTATGGATGAAATCTAAGTGTCCATAGATGAATGGATAAAAAAGATTATATATATATATATATATATATATATATATATATATATATATATATCACACACATAAACACACACAATGGAATAGTATTCAGCCATAAAAAATAATAAAATTTTGCCATTTGTAACAACATGGATGAAATTAGAGGGTGTAATGTTAAATAAGTCAGTGAGAGAAAGACAAATACCATATGATTTCATTCATATGTGAAACTTAGGAAACAAAAAAAATATTTCTCTTTCTTCAGTTCACGATCTTGGGGTGGAGTCTTTTGAGTTTTCTATATACAGTATCATGTCCTCTGTGAATAGGGAGAGTTTGACTTCTTCTTTGCTAATTTGAATGCCTTTTATTTATTTTTGTTATCTGATTGCTGAGGCTAGGATTTCTAGTACTATATTGAGTAACAGAGGGGAGAGTGGACGTCCCTGTCATATTCCTGATCTTAAGGGAAAGGCTCTCAGCTTTCCTCCATTGAACAAGATAGGAAACAACAAATGTTGGAGAGGGTGTGGAGAAAGCGGAACCCTCTTGTATTGTTGGTGGGGATGCAAACTGGTACAGCCACTCTGGAAAACAGTGTGGAGGTTCCTCAAGAAGTTAAAAATAGAGCTACCCTATGATCCAACAATTGCAACTACTGGGTATTTACCCCAAAGATACTGATGTAGTGAAGCGCCGGGACACCTGCACCCCAATGTTCATAGCAGCAATGTCCACAATAATCAAACTGTTGAAGGAGCCACGAAGTCCTTCAACAGATAAATGGATAGATGAGGTCTATATATACAATGGAACATTACTCAGTCATCAGAAAAGACAAATACCCACCATTTGCTTCGATGTGAATGGAACTAGAGGGTATTATGCTGAGTGAAAATAAGTTAATCAGAGAAGGACAATCATCATATGGTGTCACTCATATGTGGAATATAAGAGATAGTGAAAGGGATTATAAGGGAAAGGAGGGGAACTGAGAGGGAAAAATTAGAGAAGGAGACAAACCATGAGAGACTCTTAACTCTGGGAAACAAACAAAGGGTTGCAGGAGGGAGTTAGGTGGGAGGATGTGGTAACTGAGTGAAGGGCACTGAGGAGGGCACTTGATGGGAGGAGAACTGGGTGTTATACTATATGTTGGCAAATTGAACTTAAATTTTAAAAAATGTAATAAATAAATAGATAAATTAATAAATTAATAAACAAAGAAGAAAAGAGAAAAATAAACAAAGCACAATATAGAAAACAAATTGGTAGTTACCAGAGAGGAGGTAGGTGGGGGAAAATGGGTGAAATAGGTGAAGGGGATTAAGAGTACACTTATTGTGATGAGCACAGAATAATGTATAGAATTGTTGGATTGCTATGTTGTACACTTGAAACTAATATAATGCTGTATATTAACTACACTGGGATTAAAAAAACAGTGGCTTAAAACAACAATTTGCCACTTCTCACAGTTCTGTGGGTTGGCTGGTTTGCCTGGGTTTGGTTTTCCTGGATTTGCTCATATGGCTGAATGCAGCTGAAGAGATGCTGGGAGTAGGGCTCAACTGGGATAGTTAGGATAGTTGTGCCTGTCTCTTCTATGGTTTTTTCCAGAAGCGTGGACATATAAAACTCATCAAATAAATACTTCAGAATATGTAGATGGCATTTCAATGAACAATATTAGGCACTTAACTTTGGAATAAAATGTTTGTTTTGCTGATTATCAGAGCACAGACAAATATGAGGGAAGAATGGATTTATAATTTCACACCCACTGGTTTTAGCAGAACATTGACTTTATTAGGAATACCTCTCCATAAAAATGAGCAAGGTCTGAGAAACTTATGTTTGCCTTTTATTTATGAATCATGTCCTGTGAATCATGTCCCCAGACAGAGGGACACATTAATATGTTCTGAATAACTCAATGGATGTTCTAGTGTTGTTCTGTGTTACATTAGCCACTAAGACACTCCTTGACAGGCCTCAGTCTTTTCTGACACACATAAAACAATGATGTATCACTCTCATTCAAGCCACATCAGATACTGACTTGGAAGAGATAAATAAGATTTTGTTTCATCTGCCTTTCCCTGCAGGGATACATGGGTACGCCAAATGCATTCTACTCACTACAAGATACTACAAAGTTAGGCCAAAGAGAAAGTATGTGCTCTGTACTTGGGCCACTAAGAGACCCAAGTACTTGGGAGAGATGATGGAGTTCTCATAGGGGAGCAGGATACCTCAAGTAGCTTTTCACTGGAGAGAGGAGAAGGAAGAAGTGCAGGGAAGTCCTTCAGAACTGCACATTTGGTCGCCTAGTTATGGGATCCTGAAGCCAAGGGAAACATAAGAGGTCATTTAGATATGCTGGATTAGGGAATTGCTAATTAGAAGTGGTGATGCTTAGCACACAGATATGAATCTCTAGTTCTACACACTGCAAATTGATCCTGGGTACTTCCTTTTCAGAATCTTTTCGGCATAATCTTTGGAGCAAAAAATAAATTTATACTTGTAATTGGTAGTATATTGAGTACATTGGAGAATATAATTATTGCCTTCATTTTATGAATAAGGAAATAGATTCAGTGTGATGAAGAAAGTCCAGTTGCAAGCTGGTAATAGTATCAGAATACAAACCTGAGTAGTCTGATTCCAAATAGTAAAGTTAACACAAAAGTCCACAGAAGGGAGCTGTGCTTGTCCCAGAGGCTCTGGTTGATTTTTGCAACATTCATGATATATCAATTTATTTGAGGAGTATTTACTGGTCATCTCCTATGTGCCAAATTTTCATGTTAATAGAATAACAAGGCAGAGATGGCCCTTGCCCCCATAGAGCTCACGTTCTAGAGGGAAAGGGAAGAAAATCATGCTTAAAGAAAAACATAACCTCAAATAAGGTAAAGAAGATAAATGCAATATATAGGTCAGTTCTCTTTCCATTTTACATTTTTTCCTCTGCCTTCCCAAGGGAAATAAACACACACACACACACACACACACACACACAGAGAGAGAGAGAGAGAGAGAGAGAGAGAAATACCCAGAAAAACTGCCTCTAGACCTTGCTGTTGGATTTTCAGGGCTCTCTGCCCTCACTTACCTCACTTATCCCTGAGCCAAGCACTGGCATAGCTACAGCTTTAGGAGCTTACAAGGACCATAGGAGGCCATAGAGAAGCCAACTGGAAGGCTGAACAAATTATCCAGATAATTTGGGAAGAAATATATCCTGCTGGGGGACTGAATATTTGGCTAAAGTATTTGTTTTGACAAATGATTCTGGTAATTTATTCAAGCCTTAGTTTTGCTTTGGAAACTTTCTAATCTTTAGGTAAGGTAAGGATATTTATATGTGTCAGTTTCTCCTAGGACACGTTCCATGGTACAGATTCCGGAGATGGATTTGTGAGTGAGCTCTTATCCTTATACTTTTAACAATTGTTATAATCAAGATAACTTATTTATTCATTCAACCAATGTTTATCTTGTATCTACTATATTAGGTACCAATTGACAGGGACTAATTGATAGGACAAATACAAGAGGGAGAAGGGAAGAAGGAGAAAAGAGGGGGCAAGATAGTATGTAACTCTTAAACTTTAGGACGGACAATAGATTCACAAATGATGAGAGATGTGGAAAGGGGAGATAGTTTATCAGTTAAGGGTTAAGTTCAATGGCTCATAAAAAAATAGTTATGGCTCAAACAAAATAAAGGTTTGAAAATGTTCGTATCTAATAAATCTAGGAGAAGACAATATAGGGCTATGGTTACATTCTTACCTTGTGAAAATATTAGTGAAAATCATAAATCTTTAGCCAGGTTAAACAAGAAAATAAGAGAGAAGAAACAAACTACCAATAGCAAAAATGGAAAAGCTTCATCATTACTGATCCCATAGACATTAATGGGAAAATAAAGGAAGAGTTGTATGAACAACTCTCTGCCCACACACTTAATAACTTAGATGAGCTAATTCCTTGAAAACATAAACTATCAAAATCACAGAAGGAGATATCTAAATTGGTCTATATCCATTCATGAAATCGAATGAACAACTAATCACTTTCCTAAAAGAAAGTACCAGGCAGAGATGGTTTTCTTGGGGAATTCAACCAAACATTTAAGGAAGACATGAAGCCCGTTCTCCACAATCTTTTCCGGAAAATAGAACTGAGGATGAAAACAAGATAAAGATATTACAAGAAAGTAGAAGTAGACCAGTACTTCTGATGAACATGAATGCGAAAATCCTGAATAAAATATGAGCAAATGAAATCCAACAATAAATAAAAATGGGATATACCACGATAAAGAAAGATTATTTTAGGTATGCTGACCTGACATCCAAAAATTAACCAAATTAATCCACCACATTAATAGGTTCAAAAGGAAAAATCCTATGACTGTGTCAACTGATGTATAAAAAACATTTGACAAAATCCCACACTAATTTGTAATAAGTATGTTCAGCAAGTAGGAGTAGAGGAGGAACATCTTCTATTTGAGGAAGAATATGTACAAAAACCTTACAAATAACATCATACATAATAATGAGAAAATGGATGCTTTCCTCTTTAGACTGGGAATAAGGTAAGAATGTAACATCTCATCATTACTATTGAGCATCATACTGGAAATCTTAATTTGTGAAATAAGTAAAAAAGGAAATAAAGGGGATGTAGATTGAGAAGGAAGAAATAAAATGGGATGTAGATTGAGAAGGAAGAAATAAAATGGTCTGTGTTTGCAGATAATCAAATTATCTGTGTACAAACCCCAAAAATTGATTTTAAAAAAATCAATCAATCTAGTTACTTCTAGAACTAACAGCAAGGTAACAGAATAAAGGTTAATATACAAATGTCAATTGCTTTCATATCTATCAGTAATAAACAATTTGAAATTAAATTTTAAAAAGTATCATTTACAATAACATTCCTAAAGTAATAATCTTAACTACAAATATAACAAAAATATATATCTATATACAAAAATGATAAACTATGATGCAAGAAATCAAGGAGGAACTAAAAAATAGAGACAAACTCCAAATTTAGGGATTAGAAGACAATAAGATGTCAATCACTCTCAACTTAATCTATAAATTCAACAAAATCTCAATCAAAATCTCAGCAAATCACTTCATAGATACCAACTGATTCTAAAGTTTATATAAAAGGCAAAAGACCCCAAATAGCCAACACAATACTGAAGAACAAAGTTATAGGATGCACACAACTCAATTTTAATACTTACTATAGAGTTACAATATTTGAGACAGTATGTAACTGAAAAAAAAAAATAAACACATAGATTAACAGAACAGAGAGTCCAGGAAATTGACCCATACAGATATAATCAACTAATATTTGACAAAGAATCAAAGGCAATTCAATGTAAACAGGATATTCTTTTCAACAAACTTTGCTGGATTATTGGATATCCATATTCAAAAAAATGAACCCAGACATAGACTTTATGCCTTTCATAAAAATTAATTTAAAATGGACACAGATCTAACTGTAAAATGCAAAATCTCAAAACTTCTAGAAAATATGATAACATATAGGTGACCTTGGCCCTGGAAACACAATTTTAGATATAATACAAAAAGGATAATCCATGATAGAAAAACTAGATTATTTAATAAATTTAAAAATTCTGTTGTGCAAGACACTGTCAAGATAATGAAAATACAAGACACAGACTGGAAGAAATATTTGCAAAACAGATATCTGATAAAGGACTTGTATTCAAAATATACAAAGAAAACCTTAAAATTCAACAATAAGAAAACAATTCAGTAAAAAAAAAAAAAATAGGCAGAAGATCTGAATAGACATCTCAACAAAGATGGAAAGTAAGCATATGAAAAGATGATCAACATCACTTGTCACAAGAAAATTTCAAATTAAAATCAGAATGACATACATTGATTAGAATGGCTAAAATCCAAAAAACCAACACAGTATGAAGCAACAGGAACTCTCACTCATTGATAGTGGGAGTGCAAAACGAACAACCACTTTGGGATATGGTTTAGCAGTTTTTCTAGAGTTAAACATAATCTTACCATATGATTCAGCAATCACATCGCTATCTATTTACTTACCGGTTTGAAAACCTATGTCTACACAAAAGCCTGCACTCAACTGTTTACAGCAGCCATGTTTATAATCACCCCAAACTAGAAGAAACTACAAATTAAAAAGTGAATAGATAAACCAACTGTGCTACACCCATTCAATAATAAAGAAAAATGAGCTATGAAGCAATGAAATGATATGAGTGAACCTTAAATAAGTACTGTGAAAGAAGCCAGTCCAAAAGGTCATATTTTATGATTCCAATTATATGACATTCTGGAGATAGAAAAACTATAGCAATGGTAAAATCATCAGTAGTTAACAGGAATTTGAGGGAAGGGAGCAGTGAAATCCGGCAGATAATTTAGGGAGGTGAAACTCTATTCTCTATGGTACTGTAATTACGAATATACTTTACAATGCCTTCATCAAAACCCATTGAATCTGACAGTATAAAAAGCAAACTTTACTATATGCAAAATTTAAGACTCACTTAGGCTAGTGGATCCCAGGATAAAATACAGAACTAAATTAATGAAACAATCTTAGGAGGAAAAGGTGCTGACTTAAGTAACTTTGGAAATGCATAGAGTCTGGCAAAAAAAGAAAAAAGAGAGAGAGAGAGAGAAAGAGAAAGGACATGGGGATCCCTGGGTGGCGCAGCGGTTTGGCGCCTGCCTTTGGCCCAGGGCGCAATCCTGGAGACCCGGGATCGAATCCCACGTCGGGCTCCGGTGCATGGAGCCTGCTTCTCCCTCTGCCTGTGTCTCTGCCTCTCTCTCTCTCTCTCTGACTATCATAAATAAATAAATAAAATTAAAAAAAAAAAAGAGAAAGGACATAAGTACTTTAATTGATAAAATTTTCTTAGGGGAAATACAAGTTAATTCTGACACTGCTATACAGGTGTACTTGAATTGAACAATTAGGTAAATGGATGGTTGGTTGTGAGGCAGGCTTCTCACTGTTGAAGTAGATTACAGATAAGCAAGGCAAGCTATAATAATCTATATGGTAATGGATTAGAAGTTGGAAACATTAGTATGAACTCACGTTTAGCCTAATATAGATATAGATGTTTACATATACACATGTTTAAAGTATGTCTGTATTTACAATATCTGTACAATGTACAGATATTTTTCTTTGCTCTTTCAGCTGAGAGGACTTAGAAGCAATGACACTCCAGTAGCTATAAGCACACCTAATACCCAGGTCTTGGTTTTTCATGCCTTCTTCTCATACATGCATCAGAGCTCCTTGGAGAAATGACTAATTCTAGAACGGGACCAGAAAATATACAAGATGAATCTGGAACTTCTTGTAGTTCCAAAAAATGAGGTGCTCAACAACAAAACACAACGATGGAGGATTATCAAAGGGACATAGCAGCCAAATGAAAGAGTTCCCAATGAATAAAGCTGGAACAATTTGATCAACAAAATAAAGCATTGATAATAGCCCATAGTATAAATTAAATATCCATGAGTCCATACTGAAATAAGTGATTGAATAAATAAATAAAGGAGAATAAATAAATATTCCACAGAGAAGAATTCCAAATAACTTAGGCAGATACCCTTCTTAGGTGTAGATTAAGCACAGTAATTTCCTTCCAAAGAGGAAGTGTGAAAAAGGGAGAAAAACAACATTAATTGGCAGGGGTGAAACCCAACAGACCCTACCTCAGGCAGGTGACCAAGGACAATATCAACAGTGATAAGTTACTGGATAGTATGTACTCTAGATATGATGTGATGAAACTGGCACGTTATCTCTGAGGTTTTCCTTCTGAAAATCCATAACTCTATGAGAGAAATACCAGAAAATCCCAATTTAGGAACACTCTATAATGTAACTGACCACTACTGTTCAAAACCAAGGAAAGGTTATCGAAAGCAAGGAAATTCTGAGAAACTGTCACCGTCAAGCGGAGTCCAAAGAGACATGACAACTCAATATATATACAATGGAATATTACTCAGCCATCAGAAAAGAGGAATACCCACCATTTGGTTCGAAGTGGACTGAGTTGGAGGATATTATGCTGAGTTAAATAAGTCAGTCGGAGAAGGACAATCATCATATGCTTTCACTCATTCATGGAGTATAAGAAATAGTGAAAGGGATTATAAGGGAAAGGAGGAGAACTGAGTGGGAAAAATTATAGAGGGAGACAAACCATGAGAGACTCCTGACTCTGGAAAACAGGATTGTGGAAGGGGAGGTATGTGGGGGGATGGGGCAACTGGGCGAAGGGCACTGAGGAGGGCATGTGATGGGAGGAGCACTGGGTGTTATACTATAGGTTGGCAAATTGAATTTAAGTAAAAAATGTAAAAAAATAAATATAAAGAAAAAATAAATATAATTTGGTATTCTTTGGAGAAATGTCTGTTCATGTCCTCTGTCCATTTCTTGACTGGATTATTGAGGGGGGGTGTTGAGCAAAATAAGTCAATCAGAGAAAGACAATTAAATGGTTTCACTCCTATGCAGAATATAAGAAACAACACAGAGGATCATAGGGGAAGGTAGGGAAAACTGAATGTAAGAAATCAGAGAAGGGGAAAAGCCATTGAGAGACTCTTAACTATAGGAAACAAACTGAGGGTTGCTGGAGGGGAGGTGGGTGGGGCCATGGGGTGATTGGGTGATGGGCAGTAAGGAGGGCACTTGATGTGATGAGCACTGGGTATTATATGCAATGGATAAATTATTGAACACTACAACTGAAACTAATGATGTACTATCTGTTGGTTAATTGAATTTAAATTAAAAAACTCTTAAAACCCGACAATAAAAAAATTAAATGTAATGTAGTATTCTGAATGGGATCCTGGAACAAAAGAAAAAATTAAGGAAATCTTAGTAAACTTTGGACTTATAATTTAAAACAATGTATCAACATTGGTCATTAATTGTAACATATAGACTATGCTAATGTAAGATATCAATAATGGGGAAATTATGTGGGCTATATGTAAAATCTCTGTACTACCTTTGCAATTTTTCTGTAAATCTAACACTTCTATAAATAAATAAATTTACTTATTTGTTTATTAAACACATTTTTTTAAATACTAAGAAAGTTGCTCCTCATTTGGAAAAAAAGCTCTTGGCAGCTGACAGCTTCCTGACCTTCTCTGGCTAACTGTGGACTCTTCCTAAAAATCTTCTTTTCATGTGCCACTGAGTTAATTTGTTCTCTACTATTTTTTGTGGACCTACATGGCACAAATTCAGCCCTCTCTCCTTAGTTCCTCTAAATCACTGACATAAGTTTGTGTTTCTAACAGACTTGACTAAAGGTCAGGATGAAAAAGTGGCATGGGGTTACACCACAAAATTGTGAACATTTTATGATTTAATATTAGACATCATGTTCCAAAAAGTGTTTGGTTATTGATGATCAGATAGTGTTCACATTCCCAACTTTTTCTAAACACCAGCCATCTTTTGTTTTCTGAACTCTTCTTCTTTTTGGTTTACTTGCAATCTTCCAAAATGCTCTTAATTTCTTGATGAACAATTTGTCAATATCTTTGTTTTACTGTTTCCATATTTCATCTGAGCCCTAACTCCCCCAAGCAAATAAGCTTCTCAATCTGGTGTCACCTATTGAAAAATAATTTATGTTTTGATCAAAGAATACAAATAGCTTAAGTGACTCAAATAGAAATTCAAGGCTTTATTTAGCTGGTGTGAATCCAGGAGCACCAGAAGACCTTAACTTTGAATCAAAGCAGGGTTGGAGTTTCATAGGGTAAGAGAAAAAAATACTGTCTTTATGCTCTGACTTAGGTGACAGTTTTCTTCATCTGTAACTCCAACAAAATTTGTGATCAGACTAGTTGGAAATTATGCTAGTTTTTGTGCATCCTGTCTGGATTGTTGGAGCGATCCCATCCTGGCAGCTGTCAGAACAATTTGCTTGAGAATTCTTTTCAGAAGTTCTTTGCCATTTGTCAAGGTTTAGGGAGGAAGTGGTAGGAGGTAAGAGGAGAGGAATCAAGTGTTGGAGCAAGGGAAGCTTGAATTCTCTAACATATCTGCTTTAGTTCATTTACAGTTTCCTCCTTTCACATGGATACAGTGGAAATAATTCGATTTCTAGACTCTATTTCCACACCTCAGTAATTCTACATGTTTCCTTTTATCTCATCTTTCTTTCCTTTGTAAGTCATGTGGACTTGTGTAAGGTATTTTTCCTATTTGTTCCTCAGCTGTCCAGATTGGAAAAATATGGATGTAATTCCTATCTCACAGGATTATGATGAGAATTTATGAGCTGATATGTGACATTATTTCAGTAAATATACCAAAGAAAATTTATTCCTCTTTGGACCTCCTCCACTTCATTATCATAGGCTTTAGGAATTCAAAGTTAATGGAAGTGAGAAAAGAAACATTTGAATCACAAGTTCTCAGGGTAGGTGACTCCATTGTCTGCTTCACATCACCAAAGAGTTCAATGGGATTCCCTACTCATTACAAAATATTTCTGTGTTGACTTTTAATCCAGCCCTACTCTTTCTTCAATTAGCATAATAATCCATAACCAATATGCCTGACATAAAAGGGCAGGAATTAAGGTGTCTGGTATTTTACTTGTTCAGACTTATCTCTTCACTACACCCCTCCCAAAACAATATAGAAAAGATTAGATTAATATATGGGCAAAAGCAAAAGCAAAAATAATTTTAAAAATAAATAAGACTATATCAAACTGAGAAGCTTCTGTACAGCAAAAGAAGCAATCAGCAAAATGAAAGACAACCTACTGAATTAGAGAACTATTTGCAAACCATCTATCTGATAAGAGGTTAATATGCAAAAGATATAGGGTACTCATACAACTCAATAGCAAAAAACATAAGCAATCCAATTAAAACGTGAGCAGAAGATTTGAATAGACATTTTTCCAAAGAAGACATACAAATGCCTAGTACATAAACAGATGTTCTACATCGCTAATCATCAAGGAAATACAATCAAAACTGCAACGAGATATCACCTAACACCTGTTAGAATGGCTATTACCAAAAAGACAAAAGGCAATAAGTGTGTTATCAGGGTTATAGAGAAAAAGAAACCTCATGCACTGTTGGTGGGAATGTAAATCGATATAACCACTATGCTAAAGTATATGGACATTCCTCAAAAAAGTGAAAATAGAATTACCATATGATCTAGTAATCCCACTTCTGAGTATACATAAAAGAAAATTAAATTACTATCTTGAAGAGATATCTATATTCCCATGTCCACTGCAGTATTATTCACTATAGCCAAGGTATGGAAACAGCCTTAGAGTCCATCGATGGAAAAAGAAAATGTAATGAATATATAATGTTATGTATATATGTATATATAATAACATATTTTATATATTATATATGTAATGAAATATTATTAGCCACAAAAAAGGAAATCCTGCATTTTGTGACAACATGGGTAGAACTTGAGGGTTTTGTACTAAGTGAAATAAGTCAAAGGAAGACAAATACTATGTGGCCTCATTTAAATGTGCATCCTAAAAAGCCAAAATCATAAAAATAGAAAGTAGAAAGATGCTTTCCAGAGGTTGGGGATGGGGGAAATGGTGAGATGTTGATCAAAGGGTACAAACTTCCAGCTATAAGAGGAATAAGTTCTGAGGGTCTAATATAGAGCATTGTGATGATAATTAGTAGTACAGTATTGTATACTTGAAAGTTAATGAAAGAGTAGATCTTAAATGTTACTGCAACTCCACGGGCACCTGGGTGGCTCAGTCACTTAAGCATCTGTCTATAGATTTTGGCTCAGGTCATGATCTCAGGGTTGTGAGATCAAGCTCTGAGTTGTGGGGCCTACTTAAGATTCTCTCTCTCTCCCTCTTTCTCTTTCTCTCCCTCTTCCTCCTCTAAAAAAATGTTACTGCCATAAAAAAATGGTTATTATATAAGGAAGTAGAGGTATTAACTAATCTTATTGTAATCATTTCCCAATATATACATGTACCAAGTCAAACCATCATAATTATACCCCTTAAATTTACATATGTCATATATCAGTAATAATAAAGCTGAAAGAAAAGATGTCTGCATCCTATAACCTAAGTCCCAAGTAATATATAATTTATATACTGGAATAAAAAGAATGGCAGCCCCATTAATAGGGTCATAAAAAAAGAAAAATTGGCAATCTAAGGTACTTTAAAGTAATAATTTGGAGCCAAAAAGGAAACAAAATGAAAACTATTATGTAAATATAAAGGGATTTAAGTTTGAAATAAAGGGCATTAGACAGATAGTTCAGGTATTAAGAAAAAGAGAAGGAATAGATATAAGTTCTCTGACCATTAAAATATTTCCTCAATTCTGTTTGAATATTAGTCCTCCATAGGGCTAGGGACTTATTGGTTCAATAATTGACTTCATCCCTGTCTTCACCCCTGAGTTTAGTACTACTTGAAAAACCCACATGTCAGATAGATGGAGATCAATATATTAGCCATATTAGCAGTAAAGCTGATTGCAAGATGTGGCTTGGATATGCAAACAACATAGTGTCCTAATATTTGTCTTTGTAATCAAGAAATTGTCTCAGAGAGGTCTCACCTGAGAGTGTGAATATAAAAGAAGATACATTCCATATTGATGATCCTCACTTCTGCAGTAGAGAATGAGAGACTGAATGTACAAATGGATAATGGCCAGGCTATATATAAAATAGAATTCTTATCCATAATGTGGAGCAACAAGACCAGAAACCAACTCATTATCTACAGTAACTAGTCCAGGAAGCCAGCTTACTATCTATGAGACTTGTAGGAAGTCAGTCTGCTATCTCTAGTAGCCAATCCAGGAAGCCAAACAATAATCCCTGCAGCAATTGCTTAAAGTGGCCAGAAATTGATTAATAATTGACAGCTTTCTCATTTTTGTCTCGACTTCCAATTTAGGACCAATCAGAGAAAGCTAAATATGCTTTCCTAATCAATCATGTAGGTTGCTCCGCTTCTAGTTAGTCCCCTTACAGCGTCCCTGCGACAAGTCTCCAATCAGAACTCATCTGAAGCCTTTCTTTTTTCCACTATAAATAGCTTTCCCACTCCCTGTCTGCCTTAAAATCTCTGCCAAAATACCAAGTAAAGGAGGCTGACTTTCTTGCTATGGCAAGTTCTAAAATAGATTGCCTTTGCTTATTCTCATTTGGTTGGTCTTCATTTGTTTCCATAGGAAGGAAGGAGAGAAAAAGACTACAGGATCTCTCTCTCAAAGGCCAGCCTTGGACCTGATTAGGCCTTGGTGTGTAGAGAAATTAGGAGCAAAGACAGTGCACAGGTCTTCCAATGGAATGTTCTGAAAGAAGAGGACAGTTTCTAACAGTCTACTCAATCTGTGCTTCCCAATTTTACTATTGGATACATCCCTTCCAATAATTTGGAAAGGAGTGAGTGAGATAGAATTTGAGAGGAAGAAGTAAAGGAGAATTTTTTCTCCTCTAGGAAACATGAAGAATAAGGAATAAGTATAATCTCCTAATGTGTAGTATTTGATCTTTGCAACAGTACTTCTTTGATACATATCAGCAGTTTATGTGGTGGTATCATCATCATCATTATCATCACTATCATGGTCAAAGGAAATATATTATGCATAAAAACCAAGAAATGGGTAGGTTCCCTGCCAGGCTGTTTTTGGTTATTCCAGAATTATTCTGTTCATGATCCTTCCCTTCCTTGAAATCTACATAATCAGGAGGTAATTACTGAGTTCAGTATGACCTCAGAACTCTCTAATAGTTACTGGGGCTCACATGTAAGGTTCTTTTCTCTTAATGCCCCTTGATTTGGAGAGAGAGAAGAGAGTAGAGCAAGTAACTGGTACTCCTAAAATTGAATCACTGGGATTCACAGCCCCCCTGGGATTGGAAATGGGGGTTGGGGAAGGATTTCCCTACTATCTATTTCTTTTGTGATAACAAAGGCAACAAAAAGATGAGGCATGATATAACAACAGTGCTGTCTGCCAACAGCAGTCCCTGTGTGAGCAATAAAGGTACAGCTGTGTGCTCACTTCTCCATCTGGGGTGAGCTCAAGATACAAGTGAGGGATTCATATACAGTCCTGGCTGTCAAAACTAGGAACCTTTTCAAAGGCTTGAGAAAGCCATCTTGAAACTAAATAGAACTCATTTTGTTACTCTCAATTCAGAATTTAGAACAGATTTGTACTTGTAGTAATATCCTGATTGGATAAATAATAGCACCTCCTAGTTGTCAAAATTATTTGTATTAAAACTCAGTTTAGACAATGCAATAAAGCGCCCTTCTTAGCACATTGTGTCCCAATCATGATGAATGGCATTATTAAACTTTGTCTGTCTTCATAACATGATTAAGAGGGATCTGTTATTAGATAAAGGTGCAGAACAAAGACAAATGCATCTCCAGCAGGAACTGAAAGTCAGCCTCACCATATGCACCCAGGTTGTAGCTGCAAATGACACCACAGCACATTCCTGGGGTGGCCAAAGAGCATGGCATACAGTTTGGATCTTTACATAGGCACCAGAACTATAGTGCCCTAGGAAAAATTAATTGAGTGGTGAAGTGTTAGACTAAACTTGTGCAAAATAAGAAGTTGTTGTCATTGAGAATCAACTCCAAAATGCAACATTTTTTAACATGTGATCTCAAAGCTTTTCATTTCTATTTATCTCATAGATCTCATAGTAAGGAGTCTTCTTTACTATGGAGTTAGCCCTGAGTGATCAACATTTCCCCCAAGGAATTCAAGTTGTGGTGTTTTGTGGATGAATCAACCAAAAATATTTATTGAGTATTCATAAGCAATAAAACCTTGTATTAGATGTAATGAGTGATATATGTAATAATATTGGTCAGTCCTTGTCATGAAAAGGCTTATAGTCATAATCATCTTTGTGGCTGAGATGGCTAAGCTCACAAGGAAGTGGAGTATCACTGGGGAGTCAATGTCACAAAATCAGAAGTAATTTCATCAGCAACTCAACAGACAGATTAAAAATAGGGTGTTTAGCTGAGACAGATCTAGATTCAATTTCCACCTCCATCACTCACTGGCTTTATGACTGAGTAATTCGCTTAACTTCATTTTGCCTCAGTTTCTAAATCTGTATAATAAGATGTATAGCACATATTGTATGTGATGCTTTAGCAGAGCTGGTTCAGTAGTAGGGACATAATAAGTAACAACTACTCTTTTTTTCTGACTTTAAACAGCACTAGGAAAATGAATCAAGTGTTTTAAAATTCATTTTTGCTATTGTGTTTGTTATTCCTGTGTGTGTTTTTCCACCCTCATCATGAAGCTGAAAGGATGTTCACCGTGAATTGTGCCTGCTACTCTGGTTGAATTCGTGAATTTGTGATTTGCCAGGATTTGGATTTGGATGGGCCAGGAAGTAGCACAGATGGGCCTGTGTAGAAACCTGGACTCATGTCTTATTTGCTTACCACTGTAAACAGTACTTTAAGCTAAGCTGTTTTATCATTTGAAATCTTGGTTTTTCTATTTATCAAAGGGGAAATATGGAAAGAAACTTGTACTTACTGAATATCAGACACTATAATAATCAAATTCTGCATATATCTCAATCTTTATTCCAAACCTTCAAAGAACCCAGTTTTATCTTCATTTTATGGATTAAAAAAACTGAGGAGGACAGAATCTGATGCCCAGAATCCTGTAACAAGGGAGAACCTTTTGTAGTAAGACCATAGCTCTGGACTTAGATCAGCTCAGACGTGGTCCTGCCCAGTGCAATCTTGAGTAAGCTACTCAGTGCTTATCCATCTCAATGTGTTCATCTGTAAAATGGGAATAGCAATACTGATGTTGGATGTCAAAATCAATCATTAAACAGGAAGGCAGAAGAACTGGATTATATTCATGGAGCTTACTGTCTAGCAGAGGGCAAGATAATAAATAGAATAAATAAGTAAATTATATAGCATGTGAGAAAATGATGAAAGTGCAATGGAATAAAGAAGAAAAGAGATTAGGGTAAGGGATTAGGAGCCTGGGGGATGGGGTAGATTGTGACAGCTTTTAAACTGGCTTTCAGAGACACTCACCCAACCAGCATCATAATGAATATCCCCTCAGAGATAATAGCTCTGAGCTGAATATGCAGATGTTTAATGCTGCTTTGTGTGAAAAGTGGAGTGAAATGATAATTTAAGAATAATTATTTTAATTGATGTTTGAGTATCAGAGAGACAGTGAGCTCACTGGTAGGATGGGAAGGTGTGTTTGTGCTCATGGGTGTTAGACTTCATTTATTTAAATGGATTTTCCATTCACTTCTCTCTTCTGGATGCAAAGTAACCCTATCATGAGCAGTTCTTTTTACCTAGAAACACCCTCTCATTTATGCTTTCTGGATGAGCAGAGTGGCATTTGTGAGAAACCTCAAAAAGCATCAGACATAGATGAGAGAAGTGAGCTCTAGCCAGGTGATTAAATGAATGCCATTGTGCTTCTTATTCTGACCTGTCCATATATGAATATGGCAGAGGGTCATGGGAAATTTTCCATTCTTTGGTAGTTAATAGAGATATTTCTCTTTACAATAAAATGACTGACTATGTGTAATGCTTGTAATTAATATATGTCCTACTGATGCCAAACAACCACTAGAGGTAGTGTTGCAGAAAAATACATAATTACCTGGAAAGTTGATCAAATATATTGTAAAGTAGGAAAGCTACATATATGATATGACAGTATTTTTGACATTATTGTTTATAAATGAAAGGAAGCCAAAATATTAACTGAGGTTATCTTGAGATGGTAGACTTATGGGCAATTTTTTACTTTCTCCTTTTTACACAATAAGCATGTCATTTTTTGCAAAAAGATATAAACAACAAAAGTTATACTTGAAACACAATAACAAATCCAATCACCCATAGATAGATCAACCTTGTTGTCATCAAAAGACTTGAAATTCCTTTGACTACTGGGCTACATCCTCTTTGTATATTGTGTGTGTGCAGTTTTAGAGGCTTACACCAGTGATGTGTGAGTAAGTGTTTATACAAGTGGTTCTGCAGCTTGCTTTCCCATCAAAAAGAAAAAAAAGAAACAAAGTCCTAAATTTTACTCTTTGTCAATTTCCATGGTGTAAATATTCCCTTTGTGGCAATTTCAAGCTACAGATACCATGTCACTAAACATGGTACCTCATGTATTAAAAAAACCCAAAAGCCAGAATTTCCGTATTAATAAATAAAGAAACCTTACAAGAACAGTTACTTAATACATAAAACAGCAAATGCCCTTCCAACAAAAGACCCTACATTATGTCATGGAATAAGATTTTAGGAAGATATGCTCATGATAGACTTTTGTGAGCCTTTATGATACTCTAGTATACTACTGGGTCATGTTCACATCTGCTTGAACACAGAATTAGGCATGGAACAAAATTGTTCTTATACATTGTTGGCTCACTGATGCTTCTTTTTTCCCTGGGAAAGGAAGAGACAGGTACAACTACTTCTTGTCTTCTATGATGTTAGGGTCTCCTGAGAACCACAGGATTTTTGCTAGTAGAAAATTTAATGCTCTATTTCTTTATAATATTTTTAAATTTTTATTGTTTTTTATTTTAATTCTAGTGTAGTTAACATACAGTGTTATATTAGTTTCAGGTGTGCAATATAGTGATTCAACAATTCTATACATTACTCAGTGCTCATCACGATAAGTGTACTATATAAAAAAATTAGCATCTGAATCTCCAACTATTTAATGAAAACATGAAAGCTTAAGGTTCATGAAGATTCAGATGCTGAATTTTCCAATAAATGAAGTTCTTTATTAAGTATTTCAGAAACTTCAGAGATTCTGCAAGAAGGAGGGAGACAGCTCACTTCAACACAGCCTTAGCTATAGCTGTGGTTTACTTTATGAGAGGTTTACTTTATGAGAAAGGCAATAGGCATTCACCCTGAAGCCAGAATATTATGTAAAAATCACGGTAGATTTACCCTGGGAAACCATTTGTTGCAGATACAGGTAGGTCATGGCAAGGAATTCACACTGTGAAATGATAACTACCATTTATTAAGTATGTATGACATGGCAGGAACTATCAGTCAAATCTTTGTGACAACTTTATGGACTAGGCATTATTATTAACCTCATCATTACAGCAAGGAACCTGCCTGTATTTATAAAGATAGGAAGGGAGTAGAACTCTTATTCAAACTCAGATTAGCCTTATCTGAATCTACCTATGTAGATTCTCAAAAGCAAAATACTTTATTGCCTGTCCAGTGTGTGGGTCAGTCCCTTGTGTGAGAACATACTCTGTCAGAGACACTGCTATGTGTTTGCAAAACTCATTTCCTTTTTCCTTCTAGTTCCACAGCTAAACTTTATTTCCAGACTCCTTGAGATATGCTGGACCACGTGACTGAGTCTACATAAAATAGGATGAGGTCAGAAATAATATAAGCCACTCTTGGCTCATAAAAACTCCCATGCTCGATGTTCCTGTCTCTTTCCATGGTGACTTTGGAAGACACATTTTGAATATGGAGGTACTACAAAATGAAAGGGACCTAAGTTCCTGAATGACCGTGGTTAAGCCACAGAGGCTTGGGTTTATTTGTTACTGCAGCATGGTTGAGTCTTCTCTAACTTATCCATATATCCCACTGAATCTTTTTGGTTAGAAGAAGAAAATGTGGCCAGAACCTTGCTCTGCTCAGATGTCCCTCTCAGGGTAGTCCTCCAGTCTTCCATAACAAAGTCCCTATGTCTCTGTTTTAACTCTTACTGTGTTGAATTACAATTTGTACTTTGTACATCTTTCTGGATGCTTTATAAGGGTAGAGCTGTCCTCTAGAGCTGGTCCAGGTTGACCATTGGTTGGCATATTGATTGGACCATACATGTTAGCCTATAAATGCCTGTAATGAAGAACTGTCAAGAACCAGTTCAGCACTTTGAAATTGTTGCAGTGTTTCTTTGGAATTGCAGCTTTTTTTTTTTTTTTTTTTGCCTTTTTTCTTCTTTTTTATTTGCCTTTTTTCTTTCAACTGGGATTATAAATCAGTGTCTCACCTTTCCCTAGACAAATTGCTTTTTAAAGCTGACTAAGGAGGAAGAGTCTCTGAACCCTGAGAAGGAGAATCTAGGTAGCAGGAGTTGGTCAAAGTCTTTGAGGGCATGAGCTCCTTGCCTGTTCCTGCAAACCAATCTCTTGGCCAGCAGAAGCCCTTTTGTGCTCTGCCATGGGCCATGACAGCACATTTCATCTTCTTATTATTGCATTTATCCTTATTTATGCTCCTGTATTTCCATGATTGTGATCCCTGGTTATTTCCTTACCAGACTGATTCGTAAGGACAGAGATTGCGTATTTTGCTCAGAATACAAGCCCAGTGCTAGGCACAGGCCTGTTGTTATGTGTTATGTTGTGGAGTTGAATATGTATAAGACCACCCTGTGCCCTGATTCAGGCTGCAGGCTAGTGGAGAGGAGTACAGAGCTAACACTGTGAAGTATTCTGCTAGACATTTACAGGTTTTCTCATTTAAAACTTAAAGGGGGGCACTTGATGGGATGAGCACTGGGTGTTATTCTATATGTTGGCAAATTGAACACCAATAAAAATAAGTGTATAAAAAATAAAATAAAATAAATAAAATAAAATAAAATAAAACTTAAATAAGTGCCACTTCACAGCAGTCAGAATGGCTAAAATTAACAAGTCAGGAAACAACAAATGTTGGCAAGGAAAAGAGAAAGGGGAACCCTCTTATACTGATGGTGAGAATGCAAGCTGGCACGGCCTCTCTGGAAAACAGTATAGAGGTTCCTCAAAAAGTTAAAGATAGAACTACCCTACAACCCAGCAATTATACTACTAGGTATTTACCTAAAGGATACACACATTGTGATCCAAAGGGGCACCTGCACCCAATGTTTATAGCAGCAATGTTCACAATAGCCAAACTATGGAAAAAACTTACCTAAGCTCTTTATCCATCAAAAGATGAATAGATAAAGAAGTTATAAACAATGGAATATTACTCATCCATCAAAAAATGAAATCTTACCATTTGCAATGACATGGATAGAACTAGAGGGTGTTATCCTAAATGAAATAGGTCAATCAAAGAAAGACAATTATCATATGATTTCACTCATGTGGAATTTAAGAAACAAAACAGGATTCTAGGGGAAGGTAAGAAAAAATAAAATAAGATGAAATCAGAGAGGGAGACAAACTATAAGAGAGACTCTTAACTATAGGAAAGAAACTGAGGGTTGCTGTAGGGGAGATGGGTAGGGAAATGGGGTAGCTGAGGGTTGGGCATTAAGGAGGGCATGTGATGTAATGAGCACTGGGTGTTATATGAAATTGATGAATCATTAAGCTCTATCTCTGAAACTAAAACACAACAAACTAAACAACTTAAATGAAAAACTTAGAGCCACTCGGTGTCACACTAAGTTTTACAGAGAAAATAGTCCATGGCTTGTCAGTGATGAAACTGAGGTTTGGCCAGAGTCTGGCAGGCACCAGGGCTTCTGCTCTTTCCATCACATCCCTCTCCTTCTACCAATTGCCTCTTCTCCAGCCTCCCCCACACTCTGAGCCAATCAATTACATCAGAATAGAGTCAAGAGGAAGGGTCTGGGAGTGTAGCCCTGTCTGAGATGCTGGCCTGTGAACCTTTGGGAGGGCCTAGTCCTCACTTTAGATTCCCTAGATGGCTCTCTACCTGGTGCTTGAAAGGTTTGCACATCTCACCAGCATCTTTTCTGTTCTGATGTCTGAAACCAAGCACTGGGGAAGTGAAAAGGCAAAGAGAAAACACATTATCTCTTTTGAGTCGTCGGAGATGAGGAATACCCTGAGACTTCTGGGAAATAAGAAACTCCATAAAATTTTTTGAAGAAAGAATCAATCTATCTTGATCTATTATTACTCCTTTCTCAGGCAACCGTGCCTCCAATTCTTGCTCTCTTTCTCTGTTTCTTACATGTATTATACATCTTATACCATGCATGTTATGACACACCCACCCCATTAATCTCACCCCATTGATTAGATCAAGGTTTTGTACCCAGAGCATTCTCTTGGACAACACTGAGCCTTTAGAAAGCCAGAGACCAGCATGCCACAAGCCATATGCCTTCTCTTTCCCCTGATTTGCAAATAGTTACCTTGCAAAATCCAGGCATGTCTTATTTCTTAGCTGATTAAGGCCAATCCTTTTAAATGAGTGGAGAATTAGCATTTGGCTGATCCATTTCTGTATCTTTGCCTGGCTATCAGGATACACTGTGAATATCCTAAAAAATTCTAGTGTATATTCAAAATCTACATTCTGTAGGTTCAGAACATAGTCACAAAATGATCTTGCAGTTGTATAAATAAAGAGCTTTTTTGATATCCCTCTTCTCAAAATATATCTAGTAACATGCCCACTTTGAAGACAAATTTCCCCTTTGTGATGTTTAATGACACTACTTTTATTTATTCTGTTTCCAGGGGGCTTTGGGAGGGTGACATTTTATCTTCTGTTTTCCCCTTGCTCATATTTTTTTGGTTCAGGGGCTCCTAATGCTTCTATATTGAAAGAAATAATTAGTGTATGATTAAGGGTCTACTGGCTTTCCTGAACTCACTTTAAAATAAGAGTCTAATTTTCCCCTATATTATTTGGAAGAAACAAAAGAAAAACTCTGAGTTAATAAAATACAAATGCCACAGACTCACTCACATTCTCTCAGGGGAATCTGAAAAACAACCTTGGCCCTCTTCCCAGCTCATTTAAAAGTGAGAAGTCAATGGAATGAAGCTGTGTGCAATAAGCAACAATAGTGATAAATAATACATGGGCATTTATTATTTCCACAGTCTCCTCCCTCCCACTTGATCAAGGTCCTGAGCAAACTTTCCCCTCTCACACTCATTCTCAGCTGAAGGGCGCACACAGTAAGAAATCATCAGTAGTTCAGGGCCAGCCTCATCGGAAACAATCTGAGAATCATGTGGGCTCTGAGGTCATGCAGAAGTGTGAGGGTACCCTGCTGGGAGCTGCCCCAAATCACCACTTAACCAAGAATACTCCTCCTAACAGCATGTTACAGCAGGCCTATGTCTCTCAGAATTGACCTGTCCTGAGGATGGATTGAGTTTTCTCAAAATGGGAGGATGTGGTGATCAGGAAAAAGGGAGAAGGTAATGTTTGGGGCTTGTACAGAAGGAAGGGTATGCAGGCTCTGAATTGTTACCCAGGCTGCAGCCACTGGTTTCATTCTGGTTGATCCTTTTTGGAAGAGCAAACACCAAGTTCTTTCCTCAAAGCACTAGGACAGGTTAACTTGGACAATCCAGTCCAGACATTCCTGGCCAGAGGTCCAAGGAATTAGTTCCTCTACATGCTAGAAGAAAATACAAAGTAGTGCATGGCAAATATGTTTAGGACATAATTGGGTTTCATGAGCACAGAGGTTCTGAGAGCTAGAAATTGTGAATCTCCAAAAGAATGGTTATAGCAAATGGTGGTTCTCCAACATAAATGACTGTGGAATTAACTTGCAAAGTCTTTTATAAGAGTCACTTACTAGCTGTGTGACCTTGGGCAAGTTACCTAACTGTATCCTTTATTTTCAGAATGGGGAAAATAAGAATATATATTAAAAAATATATAAATGAGTATATATTCACAATGCCTGGCCCATAGTAAGTACTATGTAAGTGATAAATGATTACTGTGGTTGTTTTGATGGTTGTTGCAGAATCCAGGATTGACATGGATTAAGAGCCTTAGAGTTTGTGACTCCTATTTTAAGCATCGTGGAAAGAACATGGAGTCTAAAGTCAGCTTTAGTTTCAAATACCAGCTGCCATTTTCTAGTCATGTGCTCTTAAGCAAGTTCACAATTAGACTTTAGTTTCTCATCTGTGAAATGGGGATATTTTAGTACCTTGTAGGAATATTTTGAGAACTGAATGAGGTGAGGTTATGTATGTAAAGTTCTTAGCACAGCGTCTGCATATTGTAAGTAGTCCAAAACATCATCATCATCATTTCTATCACCATGGCCATCATCTCAACAAGATATTGAGAATTATCCTAGATGGAAAATTAATGCTCAGAGGGCTTATGTAAATTGATGCAGGCCACATAGCTAATAAGAGACAAAATGCAGATTTAAAACCAAATCTGTCTGGTTTGAAAATCTCTCTATGGCTGAGACATAAAGTTAAAAAAAAAAATCATGTGCTCCTTATATTTCTCAACGTCCCTTGCCATTGCATTGGGACAAACAAATGGGAAATTAGGAGTCATTTCTAGACCAGAATATTTATGCTTTGGTGATACTTTTTCATCCCTCTCTGTACTGTCATGGAAGGCATATGCTAATATGATGTGTCACAGACTAAGGGAGTCTGAATCCCTTAGTTCTTACATGGCTTAGTATCCTTTATTATAGTGTTAAGCCAGTATGATTTTGTGGTATGATATGGTATCTAACAATCATTAACACAATACATCATAACTCTCCCATTATGCTTAAGATAGTGTCCCTGTTGTTAAAGGATTTACCAACTAGCCTAGGATATAAAATATGCATGCATGAAAATACATCTTAAATATTGAAGAATATGTCAAGAACTATAACATCACAATCTAATCAGGAAAGCAGAAACAATTCTGGATATATTAAATAGAAGATTTTTTTAAAGATTTCTTTATTTATTTGAGAGTAAGACCAAGAGAGCATGAGTATGGAGAGGGGCAGAGGTAGAGAGAGAGGAACAAAGAGACCCCACTGAGCGGGAAGCCCAATGCAAGGCTTGATTCCAGGACCCTTAGATCATGACCTGAGCAAAGGCAGATGCTTAACAGACTGAGTCACCCAGGCACCCCCCACAGAAGACATTTAATACAGGAATTGGTTGCAATGGTATTTTGCAGGCTGGAGTTATTAAAAGATGGGAAAATAAAGTTACTCATAGTATTTGTAGGAAACTCATGTTTCTGGATCTTCAGAACAAAAGCTCTACCTGGAGGCCAAGGGTGCTGTGTTACTAAATTTCCTGCTGCTGCAGCCCAGCTGCCTAGTGTAACTCCCAGGACACGGTTGTTTCTGCTACAGCTGCCAGTGCTGGATCCACTGCCACCATTGTTATTGCCACCAACATAGCTTCCGCTGCAAGACACAGCCAAGAGCCACCTTCCAACTTCCCACCTGTGCCTGCTCCTCCCATCAGCAGAATCTAAGCCTGTAACAATGAAGTCAAGGATATGCTGTTTACTGTTCATAGAAGTTAGCATTGGGGGTGCGAAGGAGGGCTGAGGGCAAATGGCTGGCATGGGTTCAAATCAAGCCGTAAGGACAACATTTGCCAAGGAAGCGTAGAGAAACATTAAGGTATTATCTCTCCATGGTCAAGGAAAGATAATATTAGTCTCCTGTTGTTGCTGTAACCTTAGTGGCTTAAAACAACACAGATGTATTCTCATAGTTTTAGAGATCAGAACCCTAAAATGGATCAGCATGGTTGCCTTTTTGCTGAAACCTCTAGGGGGAGAAACTGTTTCCTTTTCTTTTTCTAGCTTCTAGAAGCCACTGAAATTCCTTGGCTTGTAGTCTCATGTCACTTTGACCTCTGCTTCTATGATCACATCTCCCTCTGACTCTGACCTTCCTGCCCCATGAGAACGGATTTGATTACATTGGGCCCACCCAGATAACCCAGGAAAATATCCCCATCTCAAGATCCTTCATCTTAATCACATTTTGCCATATAAAGTCATATATTTATAGGTTCCAGGAATTAGGATGTGGACAAGTAAAGGGGGTATTATTCTACCTGATGCAACAGATTTGGGCCAGACTCTCAAAGGCTGCATAGGACTGAGGTGAGTAGAGAAAAGCATGAAGAATAGGGATTCTAGGCAGCAGAGTTGGCAAGTTCAGAGACAAATGCAGGAAAGCACACTGACTCGTGGAGGACAGTGTATAAACAGGTGTGACTGGCAGATGGCTCATGGAGGGCCATTGTGAAACATCAATCTAGAAAGGAAGGTGTGACCCAGATGCTAGGAAGCCTCAATTTTATGGTTTATGTTGTAGTTACTGGGAAAACATGAAGTTATTAAGTATGAGAACAATGTAACAAAACCTCCTGTCTAATAATGTAAATAACGACCTTAGCTAAGATATATTGAGACTTTCAACTGCCTCACTGGATTCAGTATTTCACATTCAATACTCATTTTAACCTACATGACAAGCCTGCGAGATAAAAACAATTAAGAACTCTACTTTATAGATAAGAAAACTGAGGCCAGGAGATTTGAGAGACTTTCCCAAGGCCGTATGTTTGGTAAATTGGGGAACTACAATTTAAGCCAACTAATCTGACTCAAGAGTCTGAGTTCTTAACTCCTATCTTAG
The DNA here is from genome assembly GCF_011100685.1 of Canis lupus familiaris. NCBI lineage: Eukaryota > Metazoa > Chordata > Mammalia > Carnivora > Canidae > Canis > Canis lupus. The sequence continues at coordinate 23,122,644 of NC_049249.1, forward strand.
TCTACTTGGTGAGTGGGAGCATAACAAAGTACTTGCTTAAACAGTAGACATTGATTTTCTCACATTTCTGGAGGCTGGAAAGCCCAAGATCCACGTTCTGGCTGATTTGATTATTTGTGAGAACTCTCTTTCTGGCCTAGATCTGTGTCCTTTCACTGTGTCTTCATAGGACAGAGAGAGAGAAGGAGAAGTTCTCTGGTGTCTCTTCTGAGAAGGGCCCTGATGCCATCCTGAGGGTCCTGACATCATGACCTCAGCTAAAACCTAATTGTCTCCCAGATGCCCCATGTCCAAATAATCATCACATCAAAGATTCAACGTGTGAATTTGTAGACAGACACAATTCAGTCCCCAGCAACGTCTAGGTGAATGCCCACTGCAGAGTTAGAGTGAGAACAGGCAAGGAGGCCAGTCTAATAGCTTCTACAGCACTTCAGGCAGTCGGTGATCAGGCTTAACTTCTGACTGTGGTTTTGGGAAGAGAAAGTAACTCCAAACCTTCTGACTGATGTGAATGAGGGCTTTCCCAGGCTCTATTTTGCTAGACTTTACTGGATCCACAGAAGACTTAGATTAGACCAGTATTGAACTTCTCAAATGCTTTCATTGTTGGGAACCTCCATAGTCAGTCTTTGAGAAATTAATTTTGAATTTTTGTGAACAGAAAAAGAGAAGGAATTAAAACAACAATGAATTGTCATTCTATGTCTGTCAGATGGATCCATATTTAAAACTCTGATAACCCCAAGTGTGGGCAGAGATGTGGTGTACGGTAACTCATACCCTGGTGAATAAAAGTGATTGAGTAATTACTGTATTTTGCACAGAAATTGGCAACACCTTATATTCTATAAGCTGTCAGTTCCACTTCTTAATATATTAATAGAAAAACTTGGGGCAGCCTGGGTGGCTCAGCAGTTTAGTGCCGCCTTCAGCCCAGGGCCTGATCCTGGAGACCCGGGATCAAGTCCCCACACCGGGATCCCTGCATGGGGCCTGCTTCTCCCTCTGCCTGTGTCTCTGCCTTTCTCTCTGTGTCTCTCATTAATAAATAAATAAAATCTTAAAAAAAAAAAAGAAAAACTTGGTCATAATTATATAGGAAGACATTTACTGATATGCTTACTATAAATATGTTTTGCTGTGTGTGATGGAAAAATAGTATAAAGTTTTCTATTGGTGAGGAGACAGATAAATAATTCATGATTTATTACAACATTAGAATAGCATACAATGGTTCAAATGAACAAATTGAGATTATCAACATGGATAAACCTCAAAAACATAATCTTGAAAGAAAAAATATAAAAGAAGGCATATTGTGTGGGCTAAAATACCTGTAAATTTTTAAAACACAAGAAATTTAGTGTGTGCTTTTTATGGATACAGATACAAATAGTAAAAGTATAAAAATATCCACGGGAGGAAATGTACACAAGGTACAGGGATATGAAGAAGGTAGGAGAAGTGAGGATAGGGCTTTAGCTATTTCTGTAACATTTTATTTCTTGGAGAGAAAAAGAGACATCTGAAGAATATTTGTAAAATGTTAATATCTGCAGATCTGGGTGGGGAAGATGCTTGTGTTGTATTTTCTGAATTGGTGTATTTTTGTGCTATAAAATGTTCAAATTATTGGGACACCTGGGTGGCTCAGCGGTTGAGTATCTGCCTTTGACTCAGGGTATGATCCTGGATCCCAGAGTCCCAGGATCAAATCCCACATCGGGCTCCCTGCATGGAGCTTGCTTCTCTTTCTCTGTCCCTGTCTCTGTCTCTGTCTCTCTCTCTCTGTGTCTCTGATGAATAAATAAAATCTTTTTTTAAATGTTCAAATTATTTCATAACTTAAAATAAATAGGAAAGAAATTCAGGGACCTAATAACAATACTACTCAGATCCCTGGGTTGATGTGAAGATTAAATGAGATACTATATCTAAACCATCTTGCATAGTGTCTGGCTCCAGAGGCTAGATTAGGGCCTCAGAGAAGGAAGACTCCCTTCTTTTCAGATTCCCTGTCCTGCCTTTGACATATATGTAGTTATTTATGGTTCACAGAAGGCTATAATATTAATATTTAAGTTAATATTTTTATCATAACAAGCTAATGAATACAGCAAGTATGCTTATTCCCATTTTAAGACACTGGGCCTAAGAAATAAATATAGGTGGTTTAGAGCAGGCTGAAGGTGGAGTCAAGTCTCCTGATATCCTGCCCTTGGAACTTTCCCGTATCTCTCCAATATGGAGAGGTAGTGCTTGTGAAGAGTCAGAAAGACCTCTCTGCCTTGGGATAGTAATTCTGATAAGACTTGCAGGCTGTAGGAGACAGTGAGCTGGTTTGGAGGGAATGTTTCTCTCGGCAAACCTTCCACTGGTGGCCTTATCTTTCTTTCTAAATGCTCCTGTTGTTGAAGTGGAGATAAAATGCTAGTTTTTCCCAATTGCTTGTTCTCTGTACATGCTTTAGAAATTGATGTGACTCAAATGAAATCACGTGGGTAGTCAGCTTTGGAAATATAATAGATGTAAAATACTATTGTTATTGCATAAATAGCCTGTTAGACTAAAGTTTTTGATATTTCATCATTTCCATATGGTTCAGATCCTTCCTAAATTCTAAAGTAGAGGAGGGCAAGGAGGAAGTAAGGAAAGAAACCCTAGTCCGTTTAGAGACCAACCTTATAAAAAGCTCAAAAAGGGGGATTTCTAATTGCAAAGGGGGATTTCTAATTGCAAAGAACCAATCCAACACAGCCTGAAAAACACAAAGCTTTGTTTAAGTGTGTGTGACATGTGGGTACCACAATGTCTCCTTCAGCAAGTAGATTCAATTTATTCACATTGTTTTCCATGTTGTAAAAGGAATTTCTAATTTACAATATCTGATATGATTCATTAATCTAGAAAATTAAATTTCTGGAGAACATGGTCTGTGTGTCCAAAAATCAAAATCCAACTTTATGTGCTCTTTTGTTTTCCTTCAAAGGAACTTTTAGGTTTGCAATTGCAGAACAAATTAATTTAGCAAAACGATTGCCCCCATATTTGGAAAAATGCATATTTGACTTAGTTGTAATAGATCTAAAGGGAGCACAGAACAGCAAAGGCAAGAGGACTGATGAAAGAGAGTGTTGGTTAACAGTGAAGGCAAGCAGGGACATCTCCACAATGAAGAGGGCACTCAAGCACGGGTAAAACCTGTGATCCACTGGGGGACTTGAAAGGTGACATCTGGGATGAGGAACTTCTATTAGCAGTAGGGCTTCTCACTAAACTTTTCAAACTAATGTCTCAGTGGAGATTCAAAAACTAGGAGTGAGTTTTCCAGCCACTTAGCAGTTGGAAGCAGTTAGCTATCTTAAGAACCATAGCACCTGGCACAAGAGCCAGGGTGTTGGCCAATTTGCAAGGTCTAAACTTTTTCATCCATACTAAGGAGCGAATGCCTATCTTCCCAGGACAGTAATGAAATTTCAGTAGATAACATATTAGTAGTACGTGAGTTCAAATGCCTAATATGTATTCATCACTGTAGAGTGGCATTTTTCCTGAGAAATATTTTGGGGAAGGGTGTGACTCCACATCCACCACAGGTTGGACACCATTCTTTCAGCTACAGGTCTTATCTTTCTGAGTCTACCCAAAGTACTTAATAAAGGCTTTTTAAAGTGATCCTTTGGGAATAAGACAAAGAGTTGGGCAGAGAAGGAAATTATTTCTCATTGACGACAGTAATGGAAAACAAAACTCAGGAGAAATTTGTGTTAATAATTCTTATTTCACAGGGCAGGGAATTCATTTGGATTGATCTACACTCACCATCATTCCCCAGCTCCTTACTGTATGCCTCATATTTAAAATAATTGTTTTCCAAGCTATACATCATAAGCACTCATTCAAACTAATTAGGTATTGCTTGGATCTTTTACAAAAATGATTCAATTAAAAAAATAATTCAGTTCTCTGAGTCTCCTGTTTCTACATCTAGGGTACCATATGTTTTTAGAACTACTTTAATTTAATATTAGAGAAAATAGATATGCTTATAATCAAACTCCATTATTCATACAATCTAAGCATTCACACTTTTTCAAAGCTTTCATTTCATACTTTAGTTTTTCTTTCACAAGCTGAATGAACTTGATTAGATATTCTTATTGTTCCATGTAAGCTTTGTCTTTCTTTCCTATCTCCTTTCTGTTATACCATCTCTCTACTCATATGCGTTTCTATAGATTAATGCTTGAATATATTCACATAAGCTTCTTAACTTAAAACATGGGTGTTCAAGAGATTCTAAAATTCTATGACATTTTTGTTTCTTGGCCCTCTGCTAGTATAGCAGCTTTAGCTGTGTAACAAACCATTCCCAAAGTTAGTATCTTTTTAAAAAATTTTATCTATCTATCTATCTATCTATCTATTTATTTATTTATTTTTGTATATTTTTAAATTTATTTTATTTTTTAAATTTTTTGTAAATTTTTAAATTGGAGTCCAATTTGCCAACATATAACACCCAGTGCTCATCCCATCAAGTGCCCCCCTCAGTGTCTGTCACCCAGTCACCCAATTCCCCCCCGTTCAACTCCCCTTCCACTACTCCTTGTTCATTTCTTAAAATACTAGCCATTTCATTAGCTCTAGATTTGGTGGGTTGACATTTTGAGCTGTGCCCACCTGGGCAGTTCTAATGATCTCATCTGGGCTCACTTAGGCATCTTTCATCACCTGGTGGTTGATGACCTCATTCACGTGTTTGGCAGTTGGTTGGTGGTTAGCTGGCTGTTAGGATAACTAGGCCAAATGTCACTCATCATCCAGTGGCTTGGACCAATCTTGTTCACACTGTGTTGGTCTAGGGGTTCCCAAGGACAACATGAGAAAGCAGGCCCAAATGTGTAAGCATTTTTCAAGTCTCTACTTGCTTGACAAAAGCAAGCCATATGACCAAGCTCAGAGTTGGCATGGGAGGAGACTACCTAAGGGCAGTGTAAATACATTGGGACTGATACTGCTACAGTGAACCACAAGCAGCAAGGTCAGTTATTATTCTAACATTCCTATATTGCTCTTTCCTCCTGATTCTATCCCTTTCCTGCACTTTCCTTGGAGAGAGTTCAGAGGGAAGTCCTTGAACACACCCTTCCATTCTATCCCAAACCTAATAAGGAAGATCTTATTCTCATCATCTCAGCTTGATAATAGAGGTCTAGATGGCTTAAGATTGAGCCAAATATGAGAGGTCATTGTACATTAGCCTTAACTGAGCACTGACCAATGAACCACAGAGATATACTAGTTTTGACACTTCAAACTAGAATGAAGATAATACTGATGAGCGGCAGATCTTTACTGATGAAAGGAGAGTGGTCACATAAATAAATGGATTATTTTTATTCTTCAAAAATATTATCGCTCACAGGTTCACTTTATTTTTTATGATTGATTGAACCACTTATATCTTGACATAAGATTTGCTTATTTCTATGGGATTGCCTGGTCAAATGGTACATTTTTAAATAGATATTTCCAGATTGCTTTCTCCAAAGGACCTAACAATTCAGATTTCTATCAGCAAAGGATGAATGTATACTTCCCTATCAGGAATAAGTAATAGGGGCTTTAACAATTTTTGTCAGTTTGATAGGTAGGTGACATTTCATTGTTACTTTAATTTGTATTTCCCTGACCACTAGTGAGTTGGAGAAGTCTTAAATGTGTATGCTAGCCATTTGAATTTCTCTTTCTTTGAATTGTTTATTCATATTTTTTGGCTCATTTTCTGTTCAATTATTTGTTTTTCTAGTCAATTTGTAAGACCTATTTGCATATGTTTAAAGGGGGTGGCTGCATTGCCATCCCCTCCCATACATAGTTTATTGATTTACATTTTGCTAAGCAGGAAACATTTTATAAATTATTTTTGTATAAGCAAGTATGTTTATTTTTTAAAAATAGCTTGTGGTCTCCTGTCTTGGTTAACAAAGTTTCTCTTGGTTTTAGATAAAATATATAATCTCCTTGATTTTTACTAAGATTTTTTTTTTACATTTTTATTATTTACATGTAAGACTTTCATCCATCTGGATTTCATTTTCAGAAGTGATATAATATAAAGGCTCAATGTTATTTTCTTCATCATGGAATGGAAGAGCAGTTATATTATCACCATTTTTAATAATTTATCCTTTCCCACTGAATCAAAATAGTATCTTTAACATCTATTAAATGTTAATATATGGTGAAATTTTTTCCCTGGATTCTCTATTTTGTTTTACCTAGTTCCCTGATATTTCCATTTTAATTTGATTGTAGTATACTGTAATATCTGGCAGAGCAATCCCCCCAAGTGTTGTGTTTTTGCAGAATAATATTGAGCAATTTGTTATTTCATATAAACGTCTATCTAATTTTTTAAATGCACTTTTTTGGGGTTACTATTTCTGGGAGAATCAACACTTTTATGCTATTAAGTCTTATCCAAGAATATGCAGTATTTTTTATTTGTTCATTTTGTGCCCTTCAGTGGCATGCTATAGTTTTCATCATATAGGACCTCTTTCTCATTAAATCCATGCCTAATAACTTTGTAGTTTCTTTTCCTAGTGGAGATGGTTTTTTTCTACCTTCATTTCTTGGTGCTTATTTCTAAAATACAAAAGCTGTATGACATAGTCTAATGTAGTGTAGTGATTAAGATCATGGATTCTGAAATGAGACTGCAGGGGTTTGAATCCTGGATCTACTACTACTGCCTATGTGTTTTTGGAGATGCTATTTAAACTTTCTGTGCCTCTGTCTTCTCACCTGTAAAATGGAAGTAATAGGGCCTACTTATAACAGAGAGGTAAGCCATCCCCCGAAGATTTCTGTTCTCTCTCTCAGTGAGAAATTATCCCTGGGGAATGGCTGTCCAGCCCCTCAAATACTAATTTGAGATTCCAAGATTCCCTTACATCTGCATGGTTCTAAATGAGTGATTTTAGCCTAACAGAATGAGGTAGAAGTGTTGTTCACTAGCTTCAGACCTGGCTTAAAAATATCCCAGGTTTTCTCTCTTTCTCTTGCAGTCATTTAGATATTAATACCTCAAGCAACCTTAGGAGCCTTGAAATAAAGTTGGCAGAGCTTCTATCAGCCTGAGTTCCTTGAATGACTCTCTGGATGTTCCTTCTACCCATCCCACTCTCATTTTTTTTTTTTTAAGATTTTATTTATTTATTTGAAGAGAGAGAGAGTGAGTGCATGAGCAGGGGGAGGGGCAGAGGGAGAGGGAGAAGCAAGCTCCTCACTGAGGAGGGAGCCTGATGCAGAGCTCAATCCCAGGACCCTGGGATCATAACCTGAGCTGAGGGCAGATGCTTAGCCGAGCCACCCATCCCACTCTCATGAAGAGAACATTAACTTCAGCTATGACAGACCACTGAATTCCAGTGTTTATCTGTTAGTTACATCAGCTAGTGTTATTCTGTAAAGTACTTTATGGGAGGTACACATACACACACACATATACACAAATATAATTATACATAGTGCCTACCAAATGCTCTTATTACTTTTAGAGTTTTTCTATAGTCTCTATGATTTTCCGGGTCATGTTATCATGATCATGTTATCAGCAAAAGATAGATAGCTAGGGCTGCCTGGGTGGCTCAGCGGTTAAGCCTCTGCCTTGGGCTCAGGGTGTGATCCTGGAGTCCTGGGATCAAGTCCCACATCAGGCTTCCTGCATGGAGCCTGCTTCTCCTTCTGTCTATATCTATCTCTGCCTCTCTCTCTCTCTCTTTCTCTCATGAATAAATAAATAAAGTCTTAAAAAAGTATTTAGCTGTATCTCTCACAATGTTTATACCCATTATCTTATTTACTTATCTTACTGCATTTAAATTGCCAAGACAATGTTGATTAATAATCTTGATAGTAAGCACTGTATTATCTCCTGTTATCATTATAAATGGTCTGTGGTTTTTGTCTTTAGACTATTAAGTGCTATTGGGTTTGGGGAAATATTATATTTAAGTTACTTCATTAACTAGTTTCTATTATACTTAGTAAGTTTTAGAAATGACTGTATATTTTATCAAATGCCTGTATCTGACACTGGCAAGTTTATATATATTTTGTCCTTTATTAGTTGATATATTGGAATATATTGAGACTTCTCTGGCTTGAACCATCCACACATTTCTCAAATTAAACCTTTTAGTCATGTTATAGTATTTTTTTTTGATACACTGTCAGATTCTATTTGCTAGTAGCTTATTTAGAGTTGCTATATTTTATTTTATTTTATTTTATTATTTTATTTTATTTTATTTTATTTATTTTTTTTTAGAGTTGCTATATTTTAAATCATGATTGAGATTAGCCTGCAGATTTCTCTCTTGTACAGTAACTATCAGATTGGGTATCAATATAATGTTGGTTCATAAAATGAAGTGGGAATATTTCCATTTTTATAAAAGTAAAGCCTAAATAACTCTAGAAGTATTTCTTCAAGTTAAAGAACACTCATTCTTGAGCTCATCTGCTTGGTGCCTTCTCAACAGTAGATCTTTGCATGCCTTACCAATATCTGTGGCCATTGATCTATACAAGTTTTTTACTTATTTGATCATTGTTGGTAATTCAGCTCATATTTTGAAATTTTTAGTTTAAAAATTAAGAATTCATTATGTCTTTCTGTGCTGTATCTGAAGCTTCTTGAATAATTTCAGTTTTGTTCTTGTTGTCCTGTAGTTCTGTATTGCTGCACACCTATTCTGATCTTCTTCTCTCTGACTCTTGTGTCGATAGATGAGTTGTTCTGTTAGCTTACCAGGTCTTGCACTGTGACAGCAATCTTGAAAGGAATGAGAAGTAAATTATTTTATGCCTTGTGGGCTGTGGTGTTCTCCATGTCCTTGAATAATTCCAGCCTCAAAAATAGAGCAGGCTTATCTTGTTGCTCGATGGTCCTTTAGCTTCTTGATGATTTAGGACCCCAGGAATACTTATGTATTAACCTCTGGTTCATATTTTCTTGGGCCAAAGTTTTCCCAGAATGCACAACATTCCAATTCTCTGGGGATCTCTCAAGCTGCTATGTAGACTGTCACCTAGATTCACCTTGCTGAGACCAAAATCCAGAGTCCAGAGCTTCTCAGCAGCCCAGATCAGGGAGGCTCATAGATCAGAGATGGGTATGAAGGGAAAGTTGGGTGCACTTTTTGTTCTCTTTCCACAATAATTGTATTAATGCACGAGATGAAATGAAGATGATTTCTTGATGTCCTTTAATCCAAATCTATATCTAGACAAAAATGGGAAGTTCTCATTTGATGTTGCTTTTGATTTAGTATCTCTTCTAATTTCATATTCCCTTTTGGAAGTGTGGGGGAGGGGGAGGAAAATTATTCACTGAAAGCAACTTCTTTAGATGCATCACATACAATGTGGATATATAATATTTCAAGGCAGGCACTAGCATACATATTTTGTCAAAATCAAAAGTTCAGTAAAATTAAGTAAATTGCCTGAGGTCCCATTTATCAAGTGGTAGATCTATATAGCAATACCCAGGTCTGCAGAATTTTGAGGTCTATGCTCTTTTTATTACTTCCTTTTTTACTCAAACCTGTATTGTTTCTTATTTCCAAATGGAGCAACAGTGCAAGCACAGCCAAGGCTCTTGATTACACTATCTTTAAGAGGCAGCCCAGAACATAAGACATCTTAAAACAAGGCCATAGTTAAGCAAAATGGCAATTTACCAGGTTGAAATTAACTATTTAGGTTAAACAAAAGCAGATTGTAGAGGTCTTTTAAAAAGGTTTATTTTCTCCTCCTTGTTTAATTATTTCTTCCCAGGTTGGCTTCATAGGGACCCAGGACAGGATGCCCCAAAAGGTACCTCAATGGCATGTTGATTTTTTTTTTAATTGAAGCTATTTGGCAAACAACTGGTACAAGAACAATCAGATCCTCTCCTCCTGCTGAAAGCAAGAAACAAACCTCTCATATGAAAACCACCCGCTCAACCACTGAGCCATCAAAGTGCCCCAAATTCCTTACTAATTAAATCTTTCAAGCACCTATTTTCCTTATTCTATAAATTCTTCGCAGTTAGTGTCTGTTTAGAATCTATAAAAACTGCCTGCATGGACATTTCTTGGGTCTCAGTTTCAGTACTGGCCTCCATGCACACATAATAAAATTTTGGGATTTTTTCCTCCTGTTAATTGGTTTCATGTAAACGGAATTCTTAGTCCAGCTGGAAGATCCTGAATGTTAGATGAAGAATTCTCCCTTCCCTACAGTTTCTTTAATCCATCCACTTACTAGCTCATGTCCATTGGCAAGCAGCTTGAGATTCATTAGTAATAGAGGTCTGAGTACTCTCATCATTCTACAGAGCAACATCCAGCAAATCATACATAAAAGTTCACATTTGGGATGCCTGGGTGGCTCAGTGATTGAGCTTCTGCCTTTGGCCCAGGTGGTGATACTGGGGTCCTGGGATCGAGTACCTCATCAGGCTCCCTGTGTGGAGCCTGCTTCTCCCTCTGCCTGTGTCTCTGCCTCTATCTGTGTGTGTCTCTCTCATGAATAAATACAATCTTTTTTTTTAAAGATTTTATTTATTTGTTCATGAGAGACACATGGTGGGGAGAGATACACAGAGGGAAAAGATGAATTTCAGGAGTGCTTGGTGGGGAAAGGACCATCCCAAAGAGAAACCATAAACAAAAATATGAGGGAATGTATGGGGCTTGTGTATATAGCTTGACTGTCATGTACCTAAATGGTGAGCATGAAGAAATCAGTAATAAGACAGGAATAGTAGCTTAGAATCAGGTAAGTAAGGACCCTGAATGCCATAGAAAATTTAATCTAAGGATGAGAAGAAGATAAGATCAAGAGATCTGCTCAAATTGCTCAAGTCCTCATACCATCATCTGGGATGGAAGTGTCCTGGTGATCCCACTGGTCCCAGGAAATGCCTCGTTGCTTTCTTTCATTCTGGCATCCTGTCATCGTGGTCCCACCTTCCAATAAAGGTGGCTACAGTATTCAGGGCTGTAATCATTAGACCCTCCTTACTTATACCAAAACTATAGCCACTTTAAGCCAGAGCTTTGCTTCTGATCCTGTGTTTCATTACTATCTCACTCCCACCCTGGTCTGGGGCTGTATATCTGGTCTGTTCCCTTCTACCTCTGACTGTGCACACTGAGGATGATTAAGGTAATACTCCCAGCCCTCTACTCTACCTGGATCTCAGAATTCAACTGTAGAGCTGAACCTAGAACATTCTCTGCAAGGAGAGGCCTTTAACAATACTTCCCAGAAGACAGACTGGACTTTTAATTCCAGTCTTTTTTGAGCCACAGTATATTATGAAGAAGCAAGTGTTTAAAATTTTTAGAAATGGAAAAATTATGTTCCTAGTATGTCATATGGAAGGAAAAAAGTACAGACAAGTGGGAAGATTCCTTTACTGTGTTTGTCTTGTGTTTTTGGTTATATCATTCCTTAGGGTGGGCCATTCAAAGCTTTGTCTGTTCTACGCCTCCCTGTGGGCTGCTGGTCTGTGGAAATGCCCACAATAGCTCCCCATAGGTACCTGAAAGTTGGAAAAGTATTCCTTTTGTATGCTGACATTTGGACAAACTAAAGTTACATTTTCATTTTCTAGCAAGATGACTTATTTTGAAAGATTGGGAACTTGTGCTTTGGAAACATGTTTTCTCTCAACAGAAAAGATAGTGTAAGTAATAACACCCCATAGAAACTGATTATTTCAGCTGTAAAATACAAGTTCCATGATGGTTTTGAGAATAAGATGGGATTTTCAAAAATAAAAAGTCTAAATTTTTAGTCCACCTTTTTCCTCTGTGCAACAAAGGACCCCATATCTGAATCCTGTTTTTAGTGACTTACTTTTCCTTGAAGAAGACATAATAATTCATTTTGAATGAGTGTTTGGAAGTCTTCTGAAATCAACTAAGATTATAACTACCAGCTAAAATAGCAACTACTCATTTTACTTTTCATTAACCAACTAATTAAATTTATTTATTCATCAAATATCTAAACATTTCATGCTATGAAAATACAAAATAATGATGATAATAATGATGATTTCTAGTAGCTAACGGTCTTATTAGAGAAATGAGACACATAGACTAATAACTATGATATAAAACAGTACATATATGTCTTATGAATTATTTAATTAGTTAAATGCTGTGGTATGGATCAGGATTTACAAACATAAAAGGCTAGTGGATGTAGCAGGAAATGAAGGATAGGTAAAACTGGTCTGTGAAGCAAGCAATAGGGATTGGTGGGGATTGTGGCAAACTCCAGAGTATTTCTACTACCTAACAAGAGCAGTTTTTACTCATTTAAGTTGTATGCTGTCAGGTAAGAATATGGGACATCTTCTGCCAATCTCTTCATTTTCCATAAGAATACAATGATCTGGATTATAAAAATATCTAAATTTAAGATTCTAAATATATAAAAATATCTAAAATCTGAAATATCTAAAATAAATAGATAAATAGACAGATAGTCCTATGTGAGTCTTCAAGCCAAATGAAACATGTCTGCATGCCACATTGAACCCATAGGCCACCAGTTTTCAAATCCTCTTTATAGTCATTTAGAGAAGAAAGTAATTACATTGTAATGGATATGAACATAGGCTTGGGAATTAGGCAACTATAGACTGAAATAAATTACTTAACTTTGCAGAGCTCTATCACATAAGATAATTCACAAAGTTGTTGCAAGGATTAAATGATAGAACATACACAAAGAATTTAGTAGGGTTCCTGAGAAATTGCAAATACTCATTTAATGTCTCTTTCTCTCCTACTCTCTTTCCCTCCCTCTCTCTGTCTCTGTGTGTGTGTCTCTCTCTCTCACACACACACACGCACGTACAGACACCCACATTTTGGAAATCTTTTAGGATAGAAAGATCTATGGTTTCTGTGTTTATCCTCCAAGTACCTGGTAATGACACATTCAGATTATAATTTGAATTAAACTAACTGCTACACTTAGTGAAACAATTCACTCTACTGCAGTATTAACTTCCTATTAATTGATAGTTAGAACTAGAGGTTTGATCATATTCAGGTTTGATTTTGTCATATTCATGGTTGTAGGTCTGCTTTATAAATGAACTTCCATCAGGAAATATAAGATGTATAGTTATCTCTCTTTGTGATGGTAGCAGACATTGATAATCTATGTCTGGAACCATTAATTCAAGAGTGGTTGTAAATTGGTGATTTATAATTATACTATTCCTTCTTCACTGTTAGCTGAAAATATCAAAAGAGAAAACTTTTCTCATTAATTAGTTTGTCATTCTGAGGTATATATTTTGAAGAAAGACAAGATAAATCTTTATTCTTTAATTACCAGCTTTCAAAATAATGGTTTTTTTACCATCTTGAAAAGACCAACAATTTTATTGATTTTATCATTCTCATCTTCATTAATACTATCAGTACAAACTCACGGATGCCAACATATTTAATGTTCTTTAGTTTACTACAGTTATTATTCTTACTGATGGACACATTGCTCCTTTGGTCAGCAGGAACTTAAAATCAGATTGGATCCTAAGTTCTTTTGTTATGACCCTAATTGACTTTGATATCTCCCTTGCCTTCTGTCTGATAAAATATTCCAGGATAATCTTGAGCACTTTCTTCTGTGAACCTAGAAACAGTCACTTCAAAGATTCCTGGTCCATTTAATGGAAATGATACTTAGAAATCACAGTCTGGGCACTTGGGGTACTTATTCCTACTGAGTTGGTCATGATTTCTAGTAACTTTATTTGCTAGAACTAAAACAAAACAAAACAAAACAAAACAACAACAACAAAAAAAACCCATGACTTTTAAGATACACCATTTAATTAAATTGTATTAATTATTCCAATCCAAATTTGGAACTACAGAATTATATTTAACCTGATATTTTTACTTGATATCAAAATCATTAAAATCTCAATCCTCAAACATATCAAAGTAAACATTCTTTAACACACAAGAAACCTACATTGGAATTATATCACCAATGCTATAGCTAATATGGTATAAGATTTGGTGGGTTGGGGCATTCATTTATCCCCCACCAGAGATACACAGTCAATTAATCATGCTTTCAAATGACTTTGAACACTTTCTTTCTGGGTGATTATTCCACCAGCTTTAAACACAGTCATGATAGTTGTTCATTTTACTTTTGATTTTTAGGAATTGTTTTTTTTTAAAGGTAAAACTTTGTTTTATCATTAATAAAATATCTTGAAAATCTACAAATAAAGTATTTCAAAGAAGTCTAGTTTCTAACCATGGCCCTGGCTTTTCACTGTTGGTAAAATTTTTTCCTAAATTTTTAGTTTATCTTTCCATTTCTTTAATGTAAGTATGTTTGTATTTATCCCTTTCCTTCTTAGGTAATTCATAGCATATTATTATTGTTATTGTACCTTCAATACAATGTTAAATAGGAATTGTTACAGTAGACATCCTTGATTTGTTTATAATTTTAAAGAGAAAATATTCAATCTTTTACCATTATGTATTGTGTTAACTACAGGTTTTCAAAGTGTTCTTTGTCATCTTAAGGAAATTACTTTCTATCTTATGTTACTGAGAGTATTTATGATTACTGGAGGCTGATTTTTTAAAGTGCTTTTTTTTTGCATCTATTGAGATGATCATATGGTTTTTGTCTTTAATTATCGATATAGCTAATTATACTGATTGCTTTTTGAATGCTGATCTAACACTGTATTCCTCTAGTAAATCATACTTGGCATGAAATACTATCATTTTTAATATTGTTTGATTTGTAAATATTGTAGTGAGTATTTCTGCATCAATATTCATAAAGTATATTGCCTTGTAGCTTTCTTTTCCTCTGATTTCATGGTCTGCTTTGGTATGGGGGTAACTGTGATCTCATAAAATGAATTTAGAGGCACTCTTTCCTCTTTTATTCTCTGTGACAGTTTGTGTAGAATTTGAGTTATTTCTTCCCTTAAAAGTTTTGTGGAAATTCTAACAAAGCCATGTAGGTCTAAAGTTTTCTTTCTGGAAAGCATTTTAACTACAGATTTAATTTCCTTATTAGATATTTTACTATTAAAAAAAAGATATTTTACTATTCAGGTAATCTAATCTCCTTGAATTAATTGATTGGTCATTTGTATCTTCCAAGAAATCTGTTCATCCCATCTAAGTTGTTGAGCTGATAGACATGCAATGGTTTACTATTCCATTACAGCTTTTAGTGTCTATAGAAACTGCAGTGATATTCCTTTTTTTATTCCTGATATTAATAATTTGTTTCTTCCTGCTTTTGTGAATTTTGCTGATCTTTTCAAAGAATCAAATTTTGATTTCGTTGATTCTTTTCTATTGTTTTTCTGTTGTTTATTTCATTTATCGCTGCCCTAATTTTTATTATTTCCTTCTTTCTGGTAGCTTTACACTTAACTTGCTCTTATTTTTCTAGTTTCTTAAGGTACAAAGTTAAGTTATGGACTTCAGGATCTTTCTTCTTTTTCAATGTAGATGCTCATAGTTAGGAATTTTTCCCCACTGCACATTGCTTCTGCTGTATCAAGTTTGGTAAACTGTGTTTAACTCATCTTTACATGTTTTCTATTTCACTTGGAATTTCCTCTTTGACCAAGTGGTTGTATTGTTCAATTTCCACATATTTGTACATTTTCTAGGTTTCTTTTTGTTATTGTTTTCTATTTTCATTGCACTGTGGTCAGAGAAGATACTTTGTATGATTTTTACATGTACAATATTTGTTTTATGACTTAATAGGTAGCCTATCCAGAACTCTTCTATGTACATTTCAGAAAATTGTGTTTTCAGTTATTGTTGGGTAGAGTATTCTATATACATTGATTAGGTCTAGTTGGTTTATAACATTGTTCAAATCCTTTATTTCCTTGTTAATCTACTGTCTAGTTGTTCTATCCCTTATTGAAGGTTAAATGTTAAAGTTTCCAACTAAAATTATAGAACTGAAAAAAAATAAAACTATAGAACTGATTGTTTCTCCTTTCATTTTTGTCAGTTATTGCCTTACATGTTTTGGGACTTTATGGTTAAGTGTATGTATGTTTATAAATGTTATATCCTCTTTAGGGATTGACCCTTTTGTCAATATATAAGGTGTTCTTGATCTCTTTCAACTAATTTGTCCCGTAGTCTATTGTATGATATTAATACAAGTGACCCTAGCTCTCTTTTGATGTAATATGCAAATATTATGTTTACATAAAATATATTTTCCATTTTTTCACTTTCAACTTGTTTGTGTCTTTCGATGCTAAGTGTGTCCTTCGTAGACAGCATATAGTTAAGTCATGTTTTTTTTTTTAAATCCATTCTACCAATTTCTGTCTTCTAAATTGGGCCATTTAATCCAATTTACATTTTAAGTAGTGTAGGGAAGAATTTAATTCAAGTATTGCACTATTTATTTTCTATATGGCTTACATCTTGTTTCTCAATTTCTCCATTTTTGCCTGTCTTTCCTTAGACTTAAGAATAGTCAGACTTCAGATCTCAGGTTCTAGAAAAGATACGGTTCTATAGCTTTGTAGATTATTTAGCTTTTTCTTAGTCGTTATTTTTTATTATTGACTTTCTTATTATCTGGTTTGTTTTTATTGTATGGAAGCGATACTCTTCCCAGCTTTTTCCATCCCAAGTGGAAGTTTTAAAATCCAAGTCTTTATTTTGAAAGGAAGTTTTAGTTGTTAATTCAAAGAACTTATAGGATCCAGAGTGCTCCAGTACCTTCAGATCTTACTGTATTAAAATTCTTTTTCATTCACCCATGAATTACATGTTCCAGAAAATCTTCCCCATTTCTGCTGCTGTTCTTGTATTGGCTATTATATTGCTATTATATTTCTCGCTGAGTCCCTATTGAAGATTTTGAGGCTGTTCTATCCTCAGGGCCATAATAAACTTAATTTTCTCCTCTCTTCTTCTTTCACTGGTGCTGATATTCCATGAGTCTTGTCAGTGATTTGTCTCCACTTTTTTTTAATATTTATGTATCATGGAGACAGCCAAATCACCCAAGTTTGCTGTAGATGTCCATGGGTCTTTAGTTTCTTTTTTTCTTTTTTTTCCTTTCTTTTCTTTTCTTTTTTCTTTTCTTTTTTTTTTTTTTTAAAGCTATCCTGCTAATTTAATGGAGGGATTCAGGAAGAATCTAAATATTACACTTACTGTCACTATTATTCCAGGATATATAATTATATTTTATTTTATTTTTTATTATTATTATTTTTATTGCCTCTTAATTTCAATAGAATAGCTAGCATCTACTGAGTGTCTACTCTAGACCAGGCCCTTACGTGTTACCACTAAGATAGATATATATATATATATATATATATATATATATATATATATATTATGGCTCTCACATCATCTTCCAACTGAGTGGCACTGGGAGTGCAGGAGCCACCATTCGGCTGTATATCGACAGCTATGAGAAGGACATCGCCAAGATCTACCAGGACCCTCAGGTCATGTTGGCCCCCCTTATTTACATTGGTCTGAAGGTGTCCCAACTCCAAGAGAGGACAGGACATACTGCACCCACCATTATCACCTAAGAAGACAGGCCAGATGCAGTACGTCTCTCTACCTTAGGACCCTCCAAGTGTTCTGATCGAAGAGCATGGACACAAACAAAATGTATTCACCCAGGCTTTTTAGGATTTGTTTTTTTTCTACTAACCAGTTGTTGATGAATGGCACATTAGTGCAACACTGCCAATTGAGATGCCATGAGGGAAAGAGGACCCAGGGGCTTTTGCTAATGTCCCTCCTTTTTCATGCCCCTAAGCCCTGCTGTTGTGTGGGTTTTGTCTCCCTAGCACCACCTTCTGTTTATACAATGTGAGATGGAGGTTGAACATCAGCTAGTGAGGCCATTTCTCATCCTTAGGATGTGCCAATGAAATGACAGCACAGGTTCCTTTCTCTTTGGTGAATTCTTCCCCCATTAATTGTTTACATGTGATCCAGCAAAATGCAATTTCTGGTGCCTTCTCTCTCATCTGTTCTTTCCTCAGAGTGAGACGTACTTGTCTACAGATTTCTGCCTTGTTTTGCAACATAGTCCCATTCACACGAATATTTTGAGATATTAAAGCAAATATCTGCAACGGCAAGAGAGGAGAGCTTGGGCTGCAGTGATAGAGATGACCTAAAGAAAATATAATTTAGCTGACGGGAAGGGCATGATTCAATGAGGACCAGGGATAGAGAAAGGTTAAAAATATTACACACACACTAATATGTATATATTAGTGCAAGGTTGGTATAGTTACGAACCTTGCAGCATATTAATTCTAGTTTAGAGATGAAGGGACTAAGCAGACCTACCTATCTAAGTTTCCACAGCTGGGTAGTGATAGAGTTTGAACTAGATCTTTTAGACCTCAATGACTGTGTTTATCTGATTATATCATAATGGGAAAAAATCAGATATGATTAAATCATATTCATGTATATCATATATCATATTGCTGCTTTACATAATATAAGTGTAAGCCACAGTAGTACCAGGGTCCTGAAGTTAACCTCACAACTATGACTTGCTTATACAACCTTTCATTGACTCTGTGGGTTTACAGTCACTCATTCAATCAACAAACATTTATTGAGCTTATTTTATGTGCCAAGAACTGACATAATGACACAGATAAAATAAATATCATCAATAAGAATTCCTGCCTTTGTGTTATGTAATTTATGACACGCACTTTAATATTAACAGATCCTACTAAACAGCAACAAGCTAGTAAGTATGCTGACTGCAAAGGCAAGAGAGGAGAGCTTGGGCTGCAGTGATAGAGATAACCTAAAGAAAATATAATTTAGCTGATGGGAAGGGCATGATTCATTGAGGACTAGGGATAGAGAAAGGTTAAAAATGTCATCCCTGAGGATACCATAGGTTGGAAACTAAGGAATAAGATTAGGGCAGTAATATACGGACAATAATAACACTTCTTCATTGGGTTTAGTATGGATAAAATGAGATGAGACAGATAAAGTACCCAGCCTAGTGCTTGCTTCATGTTAAATATGCATTACATGTTTATGATGGTGCTAGAAATAGAAGTAATGACTATGGAACTGATTCTAGGTCATCAAAGCCCAGATAAAGATCAAGATATTAGAATTTTGTTCCATAGGTGATGGGAGCTGCTAAAGGGGAAAGTGTGAATGATTGAACTTTTTATGAAGATGAATTTGCCATATCATCAGAATGGATTAGCAATTATAGATCAGAAAGGCAGAGAATAAGGCTAAAAGTTTTTATCTGACAAAAGTTGAGCCATGAAGAAAGAGTGTGGAAGAAAGACAATAATGTACATTTTTCTCTCCAGTGAGGACACGTTTTTTCATGTGGGGTTTTGTTCTGGTTGAGTATATTCATTGTTCTCTCAAGGATATTTTCTCACTGACTCAGAATCAATATCAAATTATCCTTTTTCTGTCAGTTTTGAAATTCTTATCCTATAAAATATTCAAGTCCAGGCAGTAAATTTAAAATCAAATAAATAGAGATTTAGGACCAGTTACAAGATCATTAATGTTCTTCCTCAACCAGTACTATATGGATTGAAGAGAGAAGTGCAAATTAGAGTGTATACAGCAGTATCTGTTTTGGGAGTATAGTCTTGTTGAGCTACCCTAAAAGGAGGTGAAGAAGAGGTTCCTATCTCTTGGGACCAAGTAATAAGGCCAAACTGGTGAAAGTTTTGGATGGTCGATCTTTATAGCTGAATAGGAGGAGATAAACATATTCAGTGTAGGAAGAATTCCTTTTTGCACATAGTATAGCAACAACAAGATGTCACTTTTAACTTAGTTTATTAATGTAGGATAATTGCTTTGATATTTTCTTTAGTATTAAGCATGAGTTCTCAATGATCTTTTCCTGAGTCACCTTTTGACCAAAAGTATATGTCTATGAGTTGGAAAACGGGAAAAAATTAGTAGAGACTAATTTTACAGTCAATAGGGGCTGGTCTATGTCTAAGAAACTGAATGGAAGATAAATGGCTCCTGTCACTCCTCTGCTGTCACATTGTCCTAAAAACTGTGATTTTACCAGACTTTCTTGGGACTTGGACTGGATCCAAGAGAGATCTTTCGAGCCTCATGTTATACTACTAACATAAACTTCCACTATTGTCCCAGACCAGAGTCAAAATCGAAATCACAAAAGACACTTTTTTCATCCTGGATCTGAGCCAGCTTTATTCTATCCACAACTTCTAGTGCCAATTTAATTAACCCTTATTCATTGAATCTACAAATATTTATTGAAGGCTGAATCTGAATCAGGCACCCTGCTTGGAGCTGGAGAAATAACAGTTAATTTGATCCAAGAGATGGACCTCAACTTTCTCAGGACAGGTGTGTGGCCTCCACATATTAGTCACAGATTGTTTGTTCTTCATTCTTTTATGCTTCCAGTCTTCAAGTGGGCAGTTCCATACTTTCTCCCTCTCGCCATAGCAGGTACTTGTCTTATTTTCCTAATAATTTCATATCAGTCCCAAAGAGAAGCCACTAGTTTACTAAATTACTCTGAATTTCCCATTCCTAATTAACAAGGTGATAAAAGTCCAAACACCGTCATAGCTCAACAACATGTGGATCTATAAGGACACCTTATTTGCTTAGCAACAAATGGCATTTTAATCTAGAAAGCACTTATGTTAGAATGGTTACCCTTTTAAATTTTGTTTCTGTTGTCAAGAAAAAGAAACACTCTAGAAGCACTAGTTATTACTGCTCAGTAAAAAAGTACTTTTTTTTTGAAGAAGTACCTCAAAAGAAGTTTTTGAGATACTTCTGAATCATCAGTTATAAAAAAACTATTCCCTGAGTTCATGCTATTTTATTGTGTATAAAATGAGAGCAATCTTTTAGAAATTAACATTATTGTTAATACATGGAGTAATAATAAAATTTAGTGCAGTGCTCTAAATAGGCAGGAAAAAGAAAAGCCCACTCTTGTGAGGAGATGGTCATGCCTCTGTGCCTGAGAGCCAGCAGCTGTCATGTTGGGAGAGAAGCATGTAGAGGGAACGGAGATACAGTATACCCCTCAGCAGAGCCCAGCCTTGCAGGAGACCTGCTACAATTTGGAACAAATGGGCCTGTATATGATGAATACCCATCCTGGATTTTCCCTGTTTTGTGGGATTTGGACCTGTCTCCCAGGTAATTCTGTTAGAAGACTGAAGCTTGGATCCCAGCAAACAGGCCCAGATGGGCAAAAGAAGAGTGAGAAAAGTATCATCCCATAAAAGGGAACTCTCCATTCTGCACAGCTTTAAGTTATGGAGCTTGATGCAATTGCCCAAGAAATTCCTTCCTGTGGACGCTTGCTCTAGAAACTTTGCTACAAAAGCACCATTTTACCATACTTTGTACAATCAGGAAAGACCTATGTTTCTCTCCTTTCTTCATGGTCTTCCTCTGTAGTGTAAGAAAATAGGAAGTCTTTTTAACTTTTCTGGATAAGATTTGATCTTCTTTAAGACTAAGAGTAGGATAGGGATATGACAGTCGCATGAAAAAGGGAATTTTATTTCCTCCTGTTCTTTGGATCAACAGGAATATCCATGATGACTCAGCAAATGTGCCTAGTGATGGATCCCTTGGTTGCAGAATCAAAACCTCTTTGGGTCTCCTCTCACCATTTCCTGGCCAAATGAAATTATTTAAAAGCTTCCATGAAGTCCAATAGGGGAAACACAATTTCCTTTCTAACCAGCGGTTGTGTGTCCTAGAAACGGTCACCTCTCATCCAATCCAGCAGTGAAGCCTATCAGTTCCAATTGTTAAATGTATCTTGAATCTGAACACTTCTTACCCTCCCCACCTCCTCTACTAGGGAGGGCCTCAATCAAGCCATCATCATCTCTTGCTTCACTTACTGTTTTAGTCTCCTTACTGATCTCTTAGTTTTCATACTTAACCCCTATAGTATACTGCCCATTTCAAAGAATGATTCCATCACACTGTAATTCTGATTGTGTCATTCTTCTGCCTAGGGTGCTCTAATAACTCCTCCCTTTTCAGAACTAAACCTATAGTTCATTTCATGGCATCAGATGTCCTATAGGGCTCTTTTCCCTCTTATTTCATCTCCTTCCAGTTTATACCTTGGTGGATTCACCCCAGCCTGCCTGGTCCTCTTGCTCTTCTTCAAACATGGTAACACTTTCTCACTTTAGAAACTTCATACTCACTGTTCCCTCTGCCTAGAAGTTTCCTTTTTCAGAGAGCTAATCGCTAGCTACCTACCTAAGCAGAGGGAATAATTCTTCTCTCTGTTGCTCACTTTTTTTTTTTTTTCTCCAGCTGTTCCTTGCTAGAACCACAGCAGCTACTAGCCTCTTTGCTGATCCTTCAACATGTTGAGGAGCCTGTCTCTGGGCTTTCTGGCCTTCATTGCTTACTCTCCTTGGAGTACTCATCCTCCAAACATTCAGTTGTGTCACTGACTGCCTTACTTCATTCATATCTCTGTCCATATGTCACATTCTAAGAGAGGCTTACCTGCCTGACTACACCTTCTAAAAGTTACCACTCCTCTCTCCAGTAACTCTTTGTCCTTTTTACTTTGCTTTTATTTGTCTCCTTGTATTTGTTACCATGTGTTTATTTGTTTCATTGTCTATATCCTTCTGTATGAATTCCCATGAGAGCAGGGAATCTGGTTTTCCCTTCCATGTCATTTATGAAATGAAACAAGAATAAATATTTGTGGAATGAATGAGTTGATAGCTGAATGAATAGTCCTATGAAACAGGTATAAATACACAACTTACAAATGCGAAAGTATGGATTGCCAACCCAACACAGCTAGTAATTAGTGTAGAAAAGATTCAAATCCAGATGGAGATTGGACAGATTTAAGGATGTCTGTTGAATTTTTTGGCTTCTAAAGAATGGAACTATAAAGCTAGTCAACTATGAGTGTGTACTATTCTTCAGGAAACGGGAAGAAAGACCCAAAGGTTATTCAGAGATCATCAGGGATGTCCCCTCAATTTCAAAAGGTGGGGCTACCTCTTTGGTTTCAAAAGGCAAAACAGCCTATACCTTAAAACTTGGGAGGCAGGAATGTCTTGGAGAGCTTGGGGACAGGATCATTGCCCTAGTGGGTCTGAAAGGTGGGTATTAAGCCAAAGAGGATTCTTATCAGGGTTTAAAGTATGTATACAATGGAATATTACTCAGCCATTAGAAATGACAAATACCCACCATTTGCTTCAACGTGGATGGAACTGGAGGGTATTATGCTGAGTGAAATAAGTCAATTGGAGGATATATGTTTGTCATTCATTTGGAGAATTAAATAATAGTGAAAGGGAATAGAAGGGAAAGGAGAAGAAATGGGTAGGAAATATCAGAAAGGGAGACAGAACATAAAGACTCCTAACTCTGGGAAACGAACTAGGGGTGATGGAAGGGGAGGAGGGTGGAGGTTGGGGGTGAATGGGTGATGGGCACTAAGGGGGGCACTTGACGGGATGAGCACTGGGTGTTATTCTGTATGTTGGCAAATTGAACACCAATAAAAAATAAATTTATTATTAAAAAAATTAAGTATAATAGACGTTTTGCCTTGCTAGCTTTGGGAACTGCTTAGATTGTGTCTCCCTCTTGGAATGGGAATGTCTCCCTTTTGAAATAGGAGTGTCTATCCTTAATCTGTCCCAGCATTCTAGTTTAGATTTAGTTTAGGGAGTTAATTTGTTAATTTGGTTAATAGGTTAATTTGTCCAGTTTCATGGCTGGAGAGGAATTTTGCCTCAGGATGAATCTTATCTCAAGTCTCACCAATACCTGACTTTGATTATATTTAGATGAGACTTTGGACCTTAGATTTTAAAGCTGATAATGAAATAAATTAACACATTTGGGTCTGTTGGGATGAAATGAATATACTTTGCATATAAGAAGAACCAGGGGTGGAATGCTGTGGACTGAATTTTTCTGTCTCCTGAAAATTCATATGTTGAAGCCATACCACTGATATGGCCACATTTAGAGATGGGGCCTCTAAGGAAATAATTAAGGTTGTGTGAGGTCATAAGGGTGGGGCCCTGATCCAATAGGATTAGTATTCTTACAAGAGGACACACAAGAGAAATCATGTGCTCTCACTTTCCTCCCTCCTTCTTTGCCTTCTCTCTTTCTCTCTCTCCCTCTCCCTCTCTTTCTGAGCATGCACATAAAGAAAAGGCCATGTGAACACACAGTAAGAAGGCAGCCATCTGCAATCCAAGGGAAGAACTTTCACCAGAAACTAAATTTTTCTGGCATCTTGATCATGAACTTCTAACCTTCAGAACTATGACAAAATAAATTTCTGTTGTTTAAGACACCAAGCCTGGCATTTTGTTATGGCAGCCCAAGCAGACTATGACAACATTTCAGCCACATCACTCTTGAAAATGTGAGGCAGAATTATGTCTCTGAGAAGAGACAGTTGCTTTTAGCAGCATCCATAATATCACCTGCAATTGCTCAGAAACTACTGTGGCTTTCCATGCACATGAATGTACATGCACAAGAATGAATAAGGGTGTCTATTTTTACAAAGAAAGTTCTGATGAAAGAATATTTCTGGGGATCCCTCGGTGGCTCAGTGGTTTAGCGCTGCCTTCAGCCCAGGGCGTGATCCTGGAGACCCAGGATTGAGTCCTATATCAGGCTTCCTGCCTGGAGCCTGCTTCTCCCTCTGTCTGTCTCTCTGCCTCTCTCTCTCTCTCTCATGAATAAATAAATAAAATCTTTAAAAAAAAAGAACATTTCTTTTTTTTCATACAAAATAGAAATTACCCAGAAAACTGGCTAAACTTTCAACAAATGCTAAGTTTTGCACCTGACTGCAATATATACTCAGGAATCTCTTTCTTTCCATTTAGACTCTGTGTTATAAATCCTACAGTCTTAGTATACCTTTTTTTTTTTCTTAGTATACCTTCTAATCCAACCCCATCCTTATTAGTGGAATCCTTTATCATCTCTTACCTTGAGAATTGCTATGTTCTGCTAACTAACCTCCTGGACTCTCTTTGTCTCCAAACTCAGTCTAATCCATCCATCATCTATCCTGATGAATACTATTTCTGATAATTTCTTTCCTCTGCACAAAATCCTGCAGTGGCTCCACATTACCAAACAGTGGGTTCCAAACTTGATGTACTGGCCATGTGGGTGCTTTACAAATATCTAGTATCTCACCTCTGGAAATTCTGATTCAGTTGGGTGATTCTATTGTGGAAATTCTGAGGTCCACACTTTGAGAAAACAATTCTAGAAGTAAATCTCAAATTCCTTGTATAGGTCATGGGGATAAAGGTACAGCATAGGGAATATAGTCAGTGGCATTGTAATAGTTCTGTTTGGTGACAAATAGTAGCTATACCTGTGGCAAGCATAGCCAAATGTACAGAGTTGTGAAGCACAATGTTGTATACCTGAAACTTATGTAACATTACATGCCAAGTATATTTCAATTAAAAAATAAAATACCTTAGCAAGGATATCTATAATCTAGCTCCCCTTTGTCTCCCAGGGATCATTTATTGCCCTGTCCTCCTCCTCCACCCATCATCTTATCTTCCAGCTGTGCTAAACTACCTTCAGCTCCCAGAAACTGTCTTGCTATCTTAGAATTTATGTCTTTGCCCCATCAGCCTAGAATGCTACATTCTTACAACTTGTCTGATTGGTGAATACCTACACATCTTTCACTATGTGAAGATATTTCTGATGACTGCCATGTTCCCCAGGTTTAATTGATTGCCCTCCCCTTTCTGGTTTTATTTTATCCTTGCGGACCTCTTCCATAGCTCTTCTAACACCTAATTGCACATATATGTTTTCTTAAGAGATTAGAAGTTCCTTGAATTCAAAGACCATGTCTTATTCTTCTTCATAGCCAGACATCTAGTGTTGTTTCTGGCACATAGGAAGTGCTCAATAGGTGTATGTGTAAAGAGTGAACGCAAAAGTGATACAATTTTTAAAATGTGTGTATTCTTCCAAATCAGATTAAAACTGGGAGTCAATTTCCTCCAGGCAATGAATAATGCAGAAAAACAAAGCCATAGTTTCATAACACAGAAGTTCATAAGAACGCAGTCCTCAGCACCCTGAGGTACTTCAGTTACCACCAAACTTGAGTTTTGGGGAGTTTGTTCAATGTAGATTCCCAGGTCAGTGCCTCAAAGAGCCTAATTCTGCAGGTTTGCAGTGGGGGCCCAGAAAGCTACATTTTAAAGAAGTAGTTTAGGGACGCCTGGGTGGCTCAGCAGTTGAGTTTCTGCCTTTGGCTCAGGGCGTGATCCCGGGGTCCGAGATGGAGTCCCTCATCAGGCTCCCTGTGGGGAGCCTGCTTCTCCCTCTGCCTGTGTCTCTGCCTCTCTCTCTCTCTCTCTGTCACTCATGAATAAATAAATAAAATCTAAAAAAAAAAAAAAAAAAAAGAGGAAGTGGCTTAAATCTCAAGTTGTTCTCATATAGATGATTTCAAGAGCCTAAGACTGTGACTGTCCTAAAGATTTGTTTCTCCACTAGAAGAAAGCAGCCAAGGCCTGATGCAAACCTTAAATCCTGCAACCCAATTGTCTGGTGCCTACTAGTATTAACATAATAGAAAGATGCTTTGCTATCACTTGAGTACATTTTCCCCATGTGACTCATAGGAAGTTTAGAGTTGTCAAGCGCTGGTTGATGCGAAAGCATTGTTGTTAAGATGCTCATTGTTGCCCATAGTGGGGGAAGGTATAAAGTTCTTCAGTAGGTATGCTCAGGTGTACAGGGCCTACAATTTTTCCCTCTCTCTTCCAGGAGAGAGGAACTCCAGGAAATGTGGCGCCAGGCCTGGGAGACTGTGATTCCTTCCAAGGTTGGAGTTCATCACAATCTCTTTCCCACCCCCATGCTCTTCCTCCTTGACC
This sequence comes from Canis lupus familiaris, assembly GCF_011100685.1. Taxonomy (NCBI): domain Eukaryota; kingdom Metazoa; phylum Chordata; class Mammalia; order Carnivora; family Canidae; genus Canis; species Canis lupus. The sequence goes on from NC_049249.1 coordinate 23,149,720, forward strand.
TTTGGCAGTGAGAAATCTCAATCTCATAAAACTGCCAGAAGATTTCTCTGTTCCATTGCTAGTCAACAATAGGAAATTGCAAAAGGGCCAGCCCCTCCTGACATTATCCCAGCCCTTCCGCTTCCATGCTTAGCATAAAAAATAATCTTATCAAAACAGGCAGAACCAAAAGAGAAAGAAAAAAAAAAAAAAAAAAGGAGGCACCCTGAACAGGCCTTCTGGGAGGCACCCACTGCAGAAACTAAGGTGAAGTGAGGTAAAGGTCTGTGGGTTCTCCAACCCTGGCGCACCGGTCTGCCTCCTGCACATACTGGCCCTTGCCTAGGTCACTAGTATAGAAATAAGAAAGCAGAGGTAAGGAGGGGGGTGAAAGAGTTTTACTAACAAAGGAAGTCATGACGGGTTTTATATTTTTTACGTAAAACTAGAGTAATCATTAATTTATGGGTGCCTGGTATATAGGAAATCAGGTTCTACCAAAGACAAAACACAGAACATGGGGCTGGTTTTATAAACTGAAGAAACGTTTGCCATCATTCCTTGGTATTCCCAGAACATACTCTGCTCATCTTTACTCAAATTTGGCAAACAAATAATATTTACCAATAATAGCTACTACATTTTATGTGCAAGGTACTCAATGGAAGGAACACATTACATTTATTGTTGTACTTTCACAGCAACCCAAAAATGTATGTACTACTATTCCCATTTTATAGATGAAAAAAATAGATGTTCACACAATAGCTTGCTTAATCATTATACTATAACTAAAAGTAGCTATATGCCTCTCCAAGGAACAGGAAGTCACGCTTGTTTGAAAATCCATAGTACAAGTAGTATGGGAAATTTGACCACAAGCATGTTTTAAAATAAAGAACGTATGGCATAGCATAGATCGAAATGTCAAATTCGAAAGAAGAACATGATAGCTGTGGTTTAGGTGGTAAGGGCATGTTTCATTGAGCTGAGGCTTAAAGAGTGAGCCAACTTTGGTCTGAGAAAAATGGTGAGAACAGGACAGTGGGAGGAATGACAGAGGGCAGGCAGAGGCAGGAATCTGGGATGCATGGAGCTGCTCAGTCTGGTAGATACAGTTTGTAATAAAAACTGGAGATGAAGTGGAGAGGTGCCAGTGGGTCTAGGGAAAAAAAAAAAAAGGACTTTGAGACTTAGGTTGCAAAATCTGTGTTTTTCTGTATAGATGATTGGAAAGTTTCAAGGTTTGTGATTGGGTTTATTTTAGGAAATTGGGTACAAAATGAATTAAGTGAGGGATTCTATTTGGAAAGTCACTCCACTGGTTGAGGGATAAAGTTCTTCATGTGTGGTAGAAGGAGATAAAGAATGAGAGAAAGGGAAGGGGAAACATTTAGGAAAGACTTTCCATGTTTGTTCTCAGAGTTGACAGAGACTGGGATTTGCCTCCTGCTTCTACCATTCAACTGGATAATAATAATAATAATAATAATAATAATAATAATAGTAATAGCCAACATCTTTTGAAGACTTACTATATACTATGCACTGTGCTGGTCATTGCTCTCCTTTACACAGGTAAACTGAGTGTTTTCTATATGTCAAGCATCATTTTAGGAACTAAAGATACAGCTGAAGAAGACAGAAATGGCTTATTCTGTCTCTAATTCTACTATTACAGATAGGTGCCATTATTGTCACCATTTTGCAGATGAGAAGATCAACATTTTGAGAGGTTACATACCCAAGGTTATGTAAATGGTAAATGGCAGAGCCAGGGCTTTGGATTCTAAAGTCTATACCCCGGGCAGCCCAGGTGGCTCAGCGGTTTAACGCCGCCTTCAGCCCAGGGCCTGATCCTGGAGACCCAGGATTGAGTCCCACGTCGGGCTCCCTGCATGGAGTCTGCTTCTCCCTCTGCCTGTGTCTCTGCATCTTTCTTTCTGTATCTCTCTCTGTCTCTCATGAATAAATTAAAAAAAATCTAACACAAAACAAAACAAAACAAAAGTCTATGCCCCAAACCAGTAGGCTTTAGAGCAGGGTAAACATAACTAACCTTTTCAGGGCCACAGTAGCCTCTTCTATAAAATAGGGATATAGAATCTTCTCCTAACAAATGGCAGTTTTGTTTGTCAATTTATTTATTCACTCATTATTGGTGTCTAATCAGACTACAGAATCTGAAAGAGATTCCCAACCTTCTTTTAAATAGGTTGGCACAAAGATAGGGATAGTCAAGAGCTGTGGGGCCCTACATGTACTCCCTGTGTTTTGACAAGGACCACATTTGGAAGAAGCAAAACCAAACAAAACGGGTATATTCTTTCTCTTCATCCCAAGTGCTGATAACTTCTTGATTTTTCCAGGAGTCAAGGGAAAATAATTACCATTATATGTATCTATTTTATTCTGCAAGTCTGAAAACAGTGCCATGAACACAAGGAAATCCTTATTATAATTATGGGTTTGGAGAGGTTAGTAAGAAGCTACTTTTCTTAGGCTAGACTCTAAGAAAACAGGCGAAGGCTTTATGACTTGGTTAAGTATGTTGAAGGAGGCATCCTGTGTGGGTAATACTACCTTCTTAGATTACATTCATGTGAGGGCAACCTGCAGAGGAGTCAAAAAATGGCACACAATCCTTGCAATTGAGAATTGCCACTGGGCAACCTTTATACGACAGGAAATGCATTTAGAGAAGAAAGACAAGTCAACCATGTAACCTTGAGTACCACAAATACCACCTACCATACCTTACCACCAGAACAGGTACAGAAAGAGCTGCTAAGAATATAGAAGCCAATTTTCTTTATTTTTAAACACAAAAGAAGAAGGAAGCCTTGGATATGAAGGAGACCTCCATTCAAGCAATGTGACATTACCCACCAAGGAGGGAAGGTATAAAGTGGGGTGGATGGAAGATACCCATCCCAAGTCAGGTCAAGCATAAAGCACAAAGAAATCATTCCATAATTTTTACATTATTTAATACACATTGATTAAGCATTTGTAAATGTTCCTGGCTAGGTGCTTATTATTCACGAACAGATTCACACATGGCAAAAGTGTTTGAATGTGTTCCCTGTTTATTGATACTACTAGAAGACGACTTTGACTTCTTATGCAACAACTTCAAACCTTATTTTCTCATTCATAAAATGTGGACAATAATGATACTTACTTCCTGGGGTTATTATGAGGATTAAATTAGATAATCTATATACATTGACAAACCTAGTGTCTGACAGACAGTAAGTGTTCAGTAAATGCTACCCACTATTAGCATTCACTGCTAGGCACTGGGGTAGGAAAGTATGATGAGCAATATTGATATGCCTGCCACACTCTAGGGGCTTTAACTATGTCTCACTTACTAATTTTCCATGGAGGTACAAAGGAATGGTTATAGAGTATGATATCATCCGAGGGAAGAGTAGGCAATTAAGCTGAGAGAGCCTGAAAATTATCATTAAGTAAGTAGATTGGGCAGCAACAGAGCAGTATACAAAAGGATACTTCAAGCAGGTGGATTAGTGCTAAAAAGTAATGGGCAACAGCAAGAATTGCCAAGATGGAGGTCCTGGGATGCATGAGTGCAAAGCCTGAAGAGGAAGCTAGAGGCCAAATCATGGAGGACTCTGGTGCCATGTGGTCCTTCAGTAAATATCCTGAAGTGCCTCCAGTGCACCAGGCACTATGTAAAGGGCTATAAGGGAACAAGAAGGAATGAAGTTTGCTTCAGAAACTATTTACAAATAACCCTTGACAAGAGAGGAACAAACAGGGCAGTGGCCCAGATTGTGACCCAAAGAGAGTTTATTTACCCATTTGTGGCTCAGCTCCCTTATTTGTGGGCTGGGGGTGTTCATCTTCCCTGTGGACCTCACCTAGAACAGGAGTAAAAGCCAAGAATATCAGGAAGGTGACAAAAAGTGGCAGCATGGGATTATCATTACTGACATATTGATGATGGTAAAGGTCATGATTGTGATGATAAAAAAAAGTGGAGGAGGTAGCAGTAAATAAGATGAACACAAAAGTTTCTTCTGGTTATGACGATTCATCATGATCCATTCAATCAATGAACCAAGAGATGTTGAGAGCATCCTATATGTTGGACACCATTCTAGCGTGACGGATACAGTAATAAACAAAACTAAGTAACTGTCTTATTTTTTATTGAGAGAAAAACCACACATAGATTAACAGTCATAGAATTACTAGAGTTTTAGATGGTGAGAAAAAAAGTAAAGTGAATGGACGGAAAATGATGAGGTAGCACTGACCATGGTGAGGATGATCAGGTCAGCTGAAATCTCTTAGCAAAATTTAAAACCTGTGAAGACTTCAAATCTGAGAGGTAGATTCCAGCGGGCCCCCCTTCATGTTTATCTTGTGATTCAATCTTTGTCACTGTGGGCAGTGCATGGTGGCAGCCTTGCAGTTGTGTGGCATTTGTGTAGGCTCTGAGCTGAGTGCGAGGATGACAACATGTGGCAGGAAGGATCTTACAGATGAGAGTCCATGAAGCCTAGTCTAAGCAAACAAAGACCCTGGTTATTTCTTTCCTATAAACCATATTTCTGAAGCTTGTCTTCCCTGCCTGCAAGAGTGATTTCTGCATAAGTCTCAGAAGTCTGGAACCTACTTCAGGCTGTCAACGCCAATTTTCCCCATAAGAAATAATAACATTGTCATAATTGTCTTTGGCTTTAAAGCTTATGTTATTGTCCTGAGGGAAACCAAGTTGAAGGTGGGTGGAGAGAGGCTATTAAAACCCTGGGTTCTTTCTGCACCTACAAAGAACATACAATGACTTCACTTGCCCTAGTCCTGGCAGCCAGGAACTGAATCAGCTTGGATAAGTTGAGTGCTGAAGTAAACACCTGAACATCATGGGAGCAGAGAACAGAGACACAGAGAAACTGCAGGGAAGCCCAGATACAATTAGCACATTCTGCAACATTTTAAAACTTAGTGCATGTCAAAGAAAAAGCTCCCTTGGACTCTGGAAGGCCACCAGAAGCAGGAGCTATATTTTATTCACATTTATATTCCTGTCTTTTAGTACAGTTTCTGGCAAAGTAAACCAGCAAGCACTTAGTTATTTGAATGTAGGATGGACCAAAAGAAAGAATGCGTGAGCGACTGGGAGAATAAATGTACAGAAACTAGTGTGGACCAGAAGTGGAAGGAACAGGAAAATGTGAAATCTAATCCAGGCTTCACTTTCACCACCTGGAAGATCCTGGACATGGGCTTGACCTTAAGCTTCATTGTTCTCATCTGGGAAATGAGGATAATTATCGCATTTACCTGTGAGAGCAGTTGTGAACATTATGGAGTGAGATACAGCATATTAAGTTCTCAAAACAGTGCCTGGAATGTAGATGTGCTCAACCAATGATCAGTATTAATAATCATATTAGTTACCATGATTGTAATTATTGTCAGGTGAGCAATATTTTTCAGGACAGAAGAATGCATAATGTAGACGTATTTTAATAAAATTACTAACCACATAATTACTTAGCAAGGTTTTCGATCTTTCTACATTGTGTATCAGTCTTGCCCTTCCTGAAATATAAAGTGATACCCTTATATTTATGGATTACTTAACGTGTTTGAGGTGTTAGATGCTAGGGGCACACAATGAATTATAAAATGTGGGCTCTATCCTTCAAGTTGCTTTTACTATCTACAGAGGTAGAGAGGCAGACATAACACACAAACAAAAGAAAACAATGACATCAAGCAATCCGAGCTAAGCATGATAGGGGATCAAAGAAAACAAGGATTACTCGGAGATAGAATAACTAAAGATAGTAGAGAAAATACAGCTGAACTGCACCTTTTTAAGAAACAGATGTCCTTAAACTGGATGATGGGTAGACAGAGCAATGAAAATTAAAATTACTAATAAACATTTTATTTTTAAAAAACTTGGAAATTCTAAAATATCATTCTAAATAAACTTCAGATGATAGAGGAAATGAGCACTGTAGTTGTAGACTTTTAGAGAATAGCAACTCTAAAAGCTCCACATATCAAATTTATGAGATGTGATCAAAACTGCACTCAAAGGAAATTATATTGTCATAAATACTTTTATTTTTATATAGCAAAGAATAAATATAGAGGAAATAATTATTAAATTCAAAAAGTTAGGAAATTAAAAAATATTCTTAAGTAGGAGAAAATAAAAAAGAATGAATTAGAAAGGAATTAATTAGAAAGCAAAGAGAATTATTAATAAAAATAAAGTGGCTCTATATAATAATCATATACCTTGAAGAGATATATGCATCCTGAAGAAAAAAGGAGAGAGAGAGAGAGAGAATAAGAGTGGGATGGTAAGGGGACAGGGCTATCTTCCATTAGAAATGAAAAAAAGTTTATGACATAGAGAGAATCTAAAATTATTTGTAAATGCCATTAAAATATTTGAATAAAGTTAATGAAGTTTACAGAGGATATAATTGATCAAAATTGACTACGTTAGAAAAAAAGAATTGGACAATAATCAAGGAAGCTTTTCTCTCCCTTTCTCCAATAAAAAACAAAACCAAACACCGCTATGATGTTTAATATACCTACATGAATTTAACAGATGGATCCTTTAAGGAACAGGTAATACCCGTGTTCTTTTAACTCTTCAATAAAAAAAAAAAAGATGAAAAGATTCCTAATTTGGTTTTTTTTTTTTTTGAAGCTAATATAATCCTGATAACCAAAATTGGATAAATACAACACACACAAAAAGGGGCATCAGACTGTTTCCATTGCTGTTGTATCCAATCAACTCTCATGGATTCTGGCCAGATTAGCCCACCATATCTTCTGGAAGGAGTAAAATAATGCATGAACACAGAAGCAAGAAGAAAGAGGCTTTTGAGTTGTGGTAGGAGGGTTAGGAGGCTCATTTGAATGGACCCATCTTCATCTAATCAGAAAACTCAAGAAAACAACTAAAAAAGTACTGGAATTAGTAAAAAGCTCAGGAAATGGATTCATTACAAACATACAAAAAGGTTATCTTTATAACCAATTTTTAAAATATAATTAAAAAGCTCCACAATAAAAATACAAAACAGCTTGGGATAAATATATTTGGAATGTATAGGAGACTATACATATTTTCTTATGGTTATATAAGGAAGTTTGAATACATGGAAAATTATACCTTGGTCCCTTGGTAAGAAGACTGAACATTATTATATCAAGTATACCCAAATAAATTTATAGATTTTAATGTCTATCAATCAAAATACCAAAATGGTTATTTTTTAAAGATTTTTTTATATTTAATTTATCTCTATATCCAATGTGGGGCTCCAACTCACAATCTTGCAGATGGATGGTAGTAGGTACTGGGGTTGTAAGAAAGTGAAAAGGTATACAAAGTCACATGTCTATTTGCATTTTCTTGGGGAAATCAATACTAAATAAATACATATATAAATGCACACACAAATACACACACACACACAGTTTGCCCTACTGGTTTACCAATTATTTAACCATAGTTTTAGAAACATCTAAATCACTCCAGACTCTGATCTTAAATAATATATGGATGATCCATTATGTTCTCCAAATTAAAAGTCTAGCAGAATTGATCTCCTCTATTTGTTGACGGTGTTAGCATATGAGGGACACAATCTCTAGGGATATCTTCCATTTTGTCATACCCAAATACATTATCTAGGCCATGGTGTAATGCAAAATCTAAAGACTCTTTCCTTTCAAAGACTGTAAGCTACTTGTGACTTCCCTGGGCCAATTGTCAGCAGACAACATAAATAGTTATTTGGTGTTATATGATGAATAGGCATTTGATTTGTAACATTTCCAAACTGCTTCCCTTCTGTATAACCCAGCGAAGGATGATACACAAGATGGGCCCTTGTGCTGAAAAACTCCCTTGAAACTATCTGCTGTAACATAAAGGACCCCTTTGAAAACCTGCCAGTCTTGGTGTCACCAATGATCATTTCCCCTTCTATTTGTAAATTAAAGATAAACTTTGGCGGTTCTACACAACAGCACAATGGATATCAGTGATCCATGTCACTTATTATAGCCTCTCACTTTACCAGAAAACAAAGCCTCCTTCGCCTTATCTGTATACAATGGCAGCAACTACACATTTAACAGAAAGCTCTGCTGACTTACAAGATACACTTAACCACATGATCCCTCAGTTGTTCAGACCTTACTCTTGACTAAAATACCTGGAAGTTTTCTGCTTCTAGAACGATCTATCATCAGATTCTTCCCAAACCCATACATATTTCTCTCCATCATTGTAACACTCAACCCAACCACCCTCCTACTCTCAAAGGAGATATAATTTCATGACTGCCAACCTCTTACTCAAGAGTTTTTCTTGTCTTGCCTTGACCTCCTTGAAACCCATTTAGAGGACAGCCCGTGGCTCAGCGGCTTAGCGCCGCCTTCAGCCCAGGGTGTGATCCTGGAGACCCTGAATCGAGTCCCACGTCAGGCTCCCTGCATGGAGCCTGCTTCTCCCTCTGCCTGTGTCTCTGCCTCTCTCTCTCTCTCTCTCTCTCTCATGAATAAATAAATAGAATCTTTTAAAAAATGAATTCAAGGGGATCCCTGGGTGGTGCAGCGGTTTAGCGCCTGCCTTTGGCCCAGGGCGCGATCCTGGAGACCCGGGATTGAATCCCACGTCGGGCTCCCGGTGCATGGAGCCTGCTTCTCCCTCTGCCTGTGTCTCTGCCTCTCTCTCTCTCTCTCTGTGTGACTATCATAAATAAATAAAAATTTAAAAAAATGAATTCAAAAAGAAGCTTATAAAACTGGATACGCAGTCATAACCCATTCAGACTTGCTTGTGTCCAATCATTTCTCAGAAGATGATTCTGTACAAGTTGGTGAACTTGTATACCTTACCAAGATCTGTCAGTTAACTAAAGACAAGAGGGTATCTGTCTATATAGATAATAGATATGCTTTGGGGGTAATTGATGATTTAGATATGATTTAGAAGTAACATAGCTTCTTAACTTCCGCTGTATACTACTACGGATGTTTATGCCAGTGTCTGTCTATCTACATAGTAAAATAGTATCTGTAAACAATATCAGAAATACTTCCTTCAGTGACCAAGAACTTTCACAGCCCATGGACTGCAAAGTAAACCACTGGCTGCATTGTATACACTGCATTTTATACCCTGAAAGGTATAAGAGAAGGGGGCTGCATTATAATTAAAATCCTCTAATAATTGAAGTCTTCCTCCCAATGAAAGAGGAGTTAGATTTATTCTGGAGCCTTCAGAAGGCAGATCAGAAACAGCTTATTGAAATTAACATGAACTAACCTAGGGACTGAACATGACTCTGCAAGAAGGAAATCTGGTTCTTGGCTCATGTGCATCTTTGCTCATCTCTGCAGTTCAGTAATGTCTGATTAGTACCATGGGAATATTTACAAAATGGAACTCAGCAATTACTATAAATCTGAGCTTTTCTGTTTCAAAGAGTAGATTTACCAGAATAACGTTGGTTATCAGGGCAGGTGCAGTTTTATGGAAATCAATCTTTAAGCTGAAGATTGCCTGATAAAGTGGCTGAGTTGGTGATGTTTCTTTCTCCCCCAACTTGACAAAAGAAAAACACTATTCTGACTCTTACCAAGAAGCATTACCCCAGGGAATAAAAACCTCTAGGGCACTAAACAAAGATACAGTTTGAAATGCTGTTACTAGTGTAGAGAAAGTAAACGACTAATAATTTAGAAATCCATCCTTTCATAAGATAGTTTCTAATAAAATTTGTGTTCAATACAATTAAGGGACAATTCGATCTGAGCTGTCAATAAATAGATCATTAATAATTATTGTTAATGATAAATCTCTGTGATTTTTAGCATGTAACTCAGAGTGCAGAGAATTTAGTGGCTTTGTTAGAACAAATCTTAGATATGGCTTGTCATTGTTTACCTCTTGAAGACAAAAGGAGAGACAAATAGAATTAATGTTGAATCCTGCCTCATTCTAACAATGTTATTTGTTTAAAAATATTTTTCAGAATTTACAATATATTTGTTGTTTTGATTAATGTACGAAATAATAGTTTTAATGATATTTCACACACACAAAAGTTAATATAACCTTATGCTCACAGGCAATAAAAAATTACATATCCATTTATATGTAATACTTTTGATGCAGAAAAGCATAAAAGGGTTTTCTATAAAACAGTTTCAGGCTTAAAATACATTACATTAGGATAAAATTCTGTGTGGGAAGTGGAATGAAATTTAAATTCAAGGAGAAAAGGAACTAATGTAAAATTTCCAACTGTTAAAGAACTTATTCTTGTGTGTATGTGTGTATGTGTGTGTTTTAAACTGAGGATAGTGAGTATCACATTGTTAAGATAACAGGGCAACAATTTTACTTTAAAATGTTAATATTTCCCACACTTTGGGAAATAATATCCTTGTCAGTTTGGTGAGATGGGGGATGGGAATGTCTGGCCTGCTTCAGTGATCAATCACATAGCACAGGGGAGTATGCTGAAAGCCACCCTGACCCAACTTAGCAACTTCTATGCACCTCACCTGGTGCAGAGGAGCATCTCCGTAAGTCCTGGCCTGCCTGATTGATCAGTTTAGCTAAGGACCTCAGTGAGTTGGAAGTCGTTAGTTCAAAATACAGTTGGAATACTCAGTGGCTGCAATCAAAAATGATGTCAGCCAGCCATGGGTTCTTGTCTTCTTCCCTCTCTGCTGCAGCCTGGCAAGTAAAAGCCTTGAACGACGCAGGAAGCAATAATTCAGATAATACAGTACAAAAAAGCCTCAGTTTTTCTGAATCCCAAACCTATGGCAATAACATTCAATGCAAGGATGGGTGTATTTGGTGTACCTGGTAATACTTAAGTGGCACTGGCATTTCTTCTGGGCAACTCAGGATGAGAAATCTAGATCTTCCAAGGCAAACCTTAGAAAACATATGATGGGTTCAAGGTGTTGGGACAAGAGAAATCTGGCCTATTTCTCTTAATTTTCTACTCTTATCCTAACTTCTCTCTGAAAAAGGAAGGAGGGAAGGAAGGAAGGAAGGAAGGAAGGAAGGAAGGAAGGAAGGAAAGGAGGAGGAGGTGGAGGAGGAGGAGGAGAAGAAGAAGAAAAAGAAAAGAAGAAGAAGAAGAAGAAGAAGAAGAAGAAGAAGAAGAAGAAGAAGAAGAAGAAGAAGAAGAAGAAGAAGAAGAAGAAGAAGAGATGAGAAAGAAAGAAAGAAATTCATTTGCAGAAAAGAAGAAGACAATTCTTGGTTTAACTTCGCTCTTCTTTCTCCTGGAAATTAGAATTCTGGTTTTCTCATCCTAGCCTCAATGTTTAGAGCAAGTTCCCATGAGGAGAGGACTGTGTTGTACAGGGCAGCTTGCAACTAGGTGGAGAGTCTAATTCTGGGGGTTCGATATCTGTACGTCTGTGCTGCTACATACCTGACCACATCCCATGATGCAATTTCATTGGCAATACAGCTGATAGTTTGCCTTCCAGCTATCTGCTTTTGTTGCCTCTCAGTTTAACAGGGGAAGGGGGTCCCTAAAGCCTCCAAATAAGGGGAATCAAATTAAGAGGTAAACGTAGCTGGCCCAAATATCATTTTTATCAGGATCTGGAAAGGATGCAGTTATCATCAAGATTTCCATACAAGAGAGGTAGATAAGATGAGAACGGGGAGAAAGAAGGGCAGAATTTTGACATGCTAAGCAGTGAAAGGCTTTCCCTCAACTCGTTTTTTTTTGTTTGTTTGTTTATTCAAATGTTCACCACCTCTGTAGGCTGGCAGTGTGGCATAGATTCTTAAAACTGGACTGAAAAGTAAAATAAAATAAAACTGGACTGACCTATCATGAGTCTTCAACTGTGAAATGTGAGATGACTGAGAGATCACAGGGTTGTTGCAACATAGTGGGGATTCCTCTCATCTGCATCTCTATTCTACTTGTATATATACAAGTAGATGGTTTTAAGGACATAGATACAATTTTTTTTTAAAGATTTTACTTTGGGGATCCCTGGGTGGCGCAGCGGTTTGGCGCCTGCCTTTGGCCCAGGGCGCGATCCTGGAGACCCGGGATCGAATCCCATGTCGGGCTCCCGGTGCATGGAGCCTGCTTCTCCCTCTGCCTGTGTCTCTGCCTCTCTCTCTCTCTCTGTGACTATCATAAATAAATAAAAATTAAAAAAAAAAGATTTTACTTTATTTATTCAGAGAAAGAGAGAGAGAGAGAGAGAGGCAGAGACACAGGCAGAGGGAGAAGCAGGCTCCATGCAGGGAGACCCACATGGGACTTGATCCTGGGTCTCCAGGATCACACCCCGGGCTGCAGATGGCGCCAAACCACTGCGCCACCGGGGCTGCCCAGGACATAGATACAAATTACCGCTAATTGGGACCCCTGGGTGGTTCAGCGGTTTAGCACCTGCCTTTGGCCTAGGGCGTGATACTGGAGTTCTGGGATCGAGTCCCACATTGGGCTCCCTGAATGGAGCCTGCTTCTCCCTCTGCCCGCATCTCTGCCTCTCTCTCTCTCTCTCTCTCTCTCTCTCTGTGTCTCTCATGAATTAATAAACAAAATCTTTTAAAAATCAACAAATCACTGCTAATTGCAAAAACTTGACCTCTTGGCAACTGACTTTTAAATTCACTGTCCTTCGTCTCCCTGACTGGTAAGTTTATGCCTCTAGTGATATGGCCCAAGGCACAAATGTCTTTCATTCTTTTTGAGGTGTGTCCGCCACTGTGGATACAGGAACTCACACAAGCACACACTCCAGAGGATAAGTTCTAGCAAAACGTTACACTGCTTTAGATCATGAACTCTTCAAGGGCGGAAACCATGACCTGATAAACATGATACTTAATGTCAGGGATTCATGTGAGGGACTTGAGATTACACCTGGTAGATTTGGATAGTTCATTTTTCATTGTTCATTCATTCATTCACTCAATAAGTATTTATTGAGTGCTCACCGTGCACCATGTGTATCTTATAAATTGTGGAAATAATCATATATTTCTCCCATCTTTCCATTCTGTAGCCCCTTTGCAATATGGCTTTGAAGCCTCTTTCATGAAAAGAAAAGAGCATTTCTTCACTCCTTTAATCTGGGCTTGGATATTAAGTTTAATTTGGCCAATAGGAGATATTAGCATGTATGATATAATCAAGGCCTTAAAAACATGCTTGATTATTGGAGTTTGCTTTCTCTGGTTGTTCTTGGGAACCCTTTGACCATAACCTTATGAGTGAGTCCAGGCTTATCTGTCAGATGAAGAGCACACAGCTATCTCCACTTTTCTTGCTGACAACCAGCCAACCCCTAGATCTATGAGTGGACAAGTTACCATATGCTGACAGCAAAAGCATAAGTTAACCCAGTTGACAACATGATGAGCAGAGAAAAACTGTCTCATCAGAGTCCCAAATTGTTGTCCCAAAGGACCATAAGCAAATAAATAAATGGCTTGTTGTTTTAGGTCACTAGGTTTCAGAGATGGTTTGTCACACAGCAAGAGCTAACTTACCAGTGCTAGAAATTCAACAGTAAATAAATAGAAAATGCCCTTACTCTCATAAAATAACCTTTCCTTTCAATAGATAGATATAGATGATAGATAGATAGATAGATAGATAGATAGATAGATAGATAGATATAGAGGAAGGAAATATCAGATATAATAATACAGAATTGAAGTGAGGCAATGTAATAGCAAATGCCTGGAGAACTTCTTAGGATTAAATAGTCAGGAAGACTTTTCTGAAAAAGTGATATTTAAGCTAAGATCTGAATGGCACAAAGGAACAAATCAAGACTAGAGGTAAGATTTTTCCAGTCTGGTTTCTTTGAACAATCATGTTAGATAGGGACCTTATTTCTGGCATATATTGGGATGGTTTCTAGTGAGTATAAGGCAATACATTTCAAGACAACTTCCTGGCAAGTTGCCTGGAAAATTCTTCCTTGAGAATTTTGAAATCTGAAAATGCATGGTTATCTTCACTTTGTTGCGACAAAGGGGTAGTAGAGGAACAATGAGGACACAATTCTTGGAGATGTGAGGGCATATCTTGCAAGAGGAGTCCCCAAAATCTTTGTGCAAAGTTTGTGTGCTTGTAATTGGGAATAACACTGGGGAAACTTGGGAAATTTTCAAGCTGACAAGTTTTTCCTGGTTATAAAAGAAACTCCAAATATGTATAGGAGACAGGCCAAAACATGTCAAAAAAGACAGCAAGATGGATGATGTAGACACTATGAAAGGCTCCTTTGGTCAGCGTATGCTTTTTGAGAACTAAATTGATGAAACAGTTTGTTTCCTACAGCTCCAACATGCAGGATTTCAACCATCTGCCCATTAATTCTCTGTCTGCCTAATGACAGTGGCCTAGGCTGTCAAGATGATACCTAATCTGTGTCCATAGACCTCAGGGAAAAGGTTAAGAGGAAAAATATGCAAGAAAAACTAGAGGTTCTGTGGAAAGAGTGTTGGGGTGCCTACCATATAGCTACACAACAAGAAAGCAGATTGGGAGGCTTCTTCTAAAGAACAAGAATAATGTTTATCAAAAGGAATGATGCTAACCTTCAGGAAGAATCCCAAATTGTAGCTTGGTTAGTATATAGAACACTTTGTATGCCACTGATAAAAGAGAATCATGGAACAATGATGAGAAATACTGAAAAAGCCACAGCAAATACAAGTATACATACAAATGCACAAATGAATATTTTTAGCAAAATCAATCAGTCTTTTCAGACATCTGCTGTATAGGACAAAATTAGAGTAAAATTTGTCATAACATAAAGGAAGGAGGAAAAGAAGGAAGAAAACAAAAGCACAGAGTAGGAAGAAAAAGGTAAGGTAAGGGTAAGAAGCTACCAAGTCCAGTTTAACCGAGTATGCATGCATGTATTAAGGTTGGAGTGAAAAACAAAGAAAGTAAACCAGAAAGTTATTTTGGATACAGACTGCTGTCCCAGGCTGGAAGACTTTTTGGATAATAACACCCAAAATTTTAGTAGCAAGCCATTGCTTCTCCGTCAAGGGAAGGATGGGTCGGTGGGGCAATTGCCCTTTGATGCTGACACCATCTTTACTTGCTTGCAATTCCCATTCATTATTTTCTTAAGAATTTATTTATTTATTTATTTGAGAGAGAGAGAGAGAGGAAAAACGAGTTGTTGGGGGCAGAGAGAGAGAGAGAGAAAAGCTGACTTCCTGCTGAGTAGGACACCCAATGCAGCACTCGATCCCAAGACCCTGAGCACCTGAGCCACCCTCACTCATTCTTAAATGCCTAGAAAGGTCATCCTTGAGAAGAAAACAAAATCCACACTTTATCCCCATCCATTGCTTTTGGCTTATTTTCACCTAAATTTGTTTAAAGTTAAATTTGCATTAATTTTAAAGGCTTGGCACTGATGCGAAATTTAACATTCTTAGTTGTTAACTGGAGAGCCCTTCCAAAGTCATTTTTTTTTCAAAGCAAAAGTCATTGCAGTCAGTGTCAGAATACAGACACAAACTAGGCACATATTCCAGTCTTATTGAGAAGTCTATAAAATTGCTTCAGGGTTTTGGCTGAGATGTAGTGTCATACGGAATTTGTGCAATTAAAAACCTGAAAAGGGATGGAAAAAAACAAACCACAACATTCCTTCCTGCAGTTGGTTTTGAAGGATGTCAGGAAACACCAGGGAGCAGCATCAGCTGTTAACACCATGGGTGCAGAGAAGTGAGGGAAGCCAGTCAGGTCAGCAGCCGCTGAGTGGTGAAGAGGACCCTGCACTAAGACTTCCTGCCTTGGGTGCAAGCTCTTTCTAGTAAGCTCCTGCCCCCACCACAAAGTGGAAAGCTCTGAAATTTCCATGGCTTCAAGGAGAAGGAACTAACATGTGACTATCTAAGGACAAATGCTTTTCTAAGGATGATGGTTGCCTGTGGTCATGACTGTGCTTTTCCAAGTTAAAAAAAAAATGTCACCACAAGAAACAACTCTTGTTTCCTTCCCGTTTGGAAGTCCTGCTTGCTTGGAACTGACTTTTTAATGAACACATTAGCCTCTTACAACCATGATCATCAGGCTTATTCTGCCCATGGAGTGGAGGCTCTGGCCAGCTGGATGCCCCGAGAGAACACCATGGATGCCAGGCCCACTGTGCAGCGTGTGGGCCATCTCCAAGCAGACAGCATTAGCGGGGACTAATGATCCTTCCCTGATACTCATCCGCTGCCACATCCGCCTCCCTTCTCTTCGGCGGGAGACATGCAAATAAAAATGGGCTACGCTGAGATGGAGAGGAATTAGCAGGAGGGATGCAGCTTCCCTTAAAAGATGGCAGCTCTACCAAGCTGTCCATCAGACCAACTTCAAAAGGCACTGAGACAGTCCCCTCTCCCTCAGTGATATGGGGACTTGCACAGAGTGGGACCTCAGTTATTTGTTGACTGAGGAGATGAAAGAGGTGGCTGGGAGGACTGAATGTTTACAAAACATAACTTCCCAAAGGGTCATGGAAAGGAGCTGGCTAGAAGGATTCCACAGGCAGGAATGGGGGGCCGGCCCTGCACACAGGTGGGAGTTATAGCCAGAGAAATGTACCATGCATTTACCTCAATAAGACTCCTTTGCTGGGGGCACCTGGGTGGCTCAGTGGTTGAGCTGCTGCCTTTGGCTCATGTGGTTCTGGGGTCCTGGGATCGAGTCCCTCATCAGGCTTCCGCAGGCTTCCCTTTGCCTATGTCTCTGCCTCTCTCTGTGTGTCTCCCATGAATAAATAAATAAAATCTTTAAAAAAAAAAAAAAGACTCCTTTGCTCAACTGTAAAAGGGGAGTACTGATATAACTACCTTACATGGGATTTTGGGGGGAGTAAGAGTTTAATGAGACAATGGATATGAAAATATCTTGCATATTCTCAGCACTTAATGAGCATTCTTTCCAATTAACCAATGGCTAATTGAGGCTCAGAAAAGTGAATTAAGTTCCCCAGGATTACACAGCTAGCAAGAGACAGTGTCAAAATGGAATCCAGTTCTTCTGAACCCAGCACCCTTCCCACTAAACCTCATTCCCTCTACCTTACCAAGGACAGAAAGTATCAGAAATGTCATGGGTAATTTTTTTTTTTTATAACCAGTCACTAGAATGTAGCTATTTCAAGGCGCTGGGGGAGGTAATCTACCTCTGAGATGGGAGGATTGAGAGGAGGTAGAGCAGGGGTGGTGATGAGCGCAAGTTCTAGAGCTTGACTGAGTGGACACATGGGCCCTATCACTTCTGGCTCTGTGTGATATTCAGAAAATCTCTTAATGTTTCTAAACCACATTGCCCTTTAGGCTTTTCTTTTTTTTCTGTAAGATGGAGATGATGATAATAGTATTTACCTGATAGGTGTGAAGATTAGAAGATCAGATTTGTGTGCAACACCTAGCACAGCACCTGGCTCATAGCAATAACTCAGTAATTGCTATCAATCATTACAGTCAAGGCTACGATTTCCAGCATATTATAGCTGTGGGATGGGGCTGATGATTGAATTCAGCTGATTACAGCAAGGTCAAGAGTCTGGGATCAATCCAACTCTTCTTTCTCATCCCCCCAGTCAAGACACACACATAATTCTTTTAGTTTTTATCAAACTTGCAGACCCAGGATCAGGAATCCAATAGCCAGGCCAGGGGGAGAGGGGTCATGAGTGAGGGTGGGACCATGCATGATAGGCAGCCAACTGGAACTATGGCCAGAAACACAAAGAACCAGAAGGTGAATAAAAAATCCTCACGGAGGTGTACATGAATAGATATGCATGCACATACACATGTGCACAGACACACACAGACAAGTCTGGACTGAGGAAGGGAAATTGTCTTCTCTTAATTTCACTGTCTGAAATTAAGATGTGAGAATGAGAGCTCAGGCCAAGGTGGGGGAAAGACTCCATGTATTCTTCTACCTATCACCCTGTCTCCCATCTGCCCACTACAGCCAAACTTTTCAAAACTGTTGCCTACATTTGCTATCTTTATTTCCTTATCTCTCCACCATTCCTCCATCCACTCCAACCTGACCCCACTTTGATGCCAGTGCATCTTAGACAATCTCCTTGTTTATGGTTTTAATTATCCTCTCTGTACCACTGACTCATATTATCTTTCTGATTCAGAGTTCTTTCCTAAACTGAAGACCTGTATATCTGACTATTTAATGCCTTTATTTCAAACTCTAAGTTGCTCCAAATTAAAAAATGATCTGAAACTGAACATGATTTTCATCCCCAAACCTAGCCCTCTTTTGATGTTCCCCGTATCACTGAAAGGCACTATAATTTATCCAGTCATGCAAACCAGAAAGTAGGTCATTCTTTACTCCTCCATATCAATCTATCAACAATTCCTCTGGAATTTATATTCCAATATCTTTTTAATCTAAACATTCATCTCCAGCTCCAATGTCAATATTCAGTCTAAGCCTTTTTGCCTGAACATCTTTAATAATCTTTTCTTAACTTACCTTTTTTGTTTTTTTTTAATTTTTAATTTAAATTCAATTTAGTTAACATATAGTATATCATTAGTTTCAGGGGTAGAATTATTTATTAATAGCCTTTTAATTGATTTCCTTTAATTCCCACTTACCCTACTTCTAATTCATTCTCCCCTGAGACCAGAGTAATCTCTCCAGACCATCACTCTGATTACTTGACACACTCAGCCCTCCCCCAGCCCCCTAAATACTTCAGTGGCTTCCCATGATTTTAAGATAAAATCATGCACATGACCCAGAAGACTATGCATGATCTTGCCCAGGTCTGTGGCCTCATATTATAACATCTTTTTTTGTGGTCCCTGCATTCTGGCCTCAAAGGTATTCTGTGCTGTTCTCTTTCCTGGAATTCTCTGTCCTCCCTTTACCTTCCCCCAATTTACATCTGTTCATTTTTCAGTTTTTGCAGAAATCTTTTCCAACTCTCTCAAGCAAGGTCAGGTGTGCCTGCTAAATGCTCTCACAGTACCTTTACATACATCTTCTTTAGTGTACTTTTCTAGTTTAAGTTTTCATATATTCGTATCGTTTATTAATTGGGTTTCCCTTTCTTCCAGAAAATGGGAGCATGTTTGTTCTGCTTATTATCTTATCTCCAGTTCCCATCCCAGGGTTTGCATGTAGTAGAGGTTTAATAAATACTATTGAATGAAGGGAAAACAAAGTAGAATGATAAGAAGCTCCATGACTGCTAGAGAACCAGAGTTGAGAGAACCAAAGCTCCCCTTTTGGGGTGCTGGTCATATGGTGCCAGACATCTCCATGTTCAAGGGTATAGAGTTGGGGAAAATTATAGTCGTCTCTAGGAAGAAGTGGATAAAATGATAGCACCATCTTTGTTCCCAGTGGCTAAAACATTCTTACATGATACAAGCCAGGAAACATAGCTAATATCTGAAGGGGTTAAAAAAAAAAAAAAGGTTGGAAGGGAATGCAGGCAGATAGACGATGCACAGTGCAAAGGCAAGAAAACACCAGAATGCATCTTGAGAGATTCTCTCCCCTGAAGCCTTTTCCATCCTGACTGAGTGTTCCCCCTGCTGTTTCTCTCTGACCTTCCTTATCAGTTTGAGTATCTCTAGGGTTAGTTCCTTACAGTATCTGAGTCACTGCAATTTAATTTTGGTTTGATTTGGCTTTTGTCTTTGATACAAATGTCCTCCTTTTTCTTAAAAATACAAAAGATATCAGAAAATGGCCAAGGAGTTCTTTTGTTCTTTTCTTCACTGGAGGGGCAGAAAAGAAACAACAAAATGTCTTGTGGAACACAGGTTGTGGGATTGCTTCTAGAATGACCACTCTTGGGGAGGCAGGTATATTTAACTGGAGGAGCATATATTTGCCAAGAACTGGAAGGAATTTATAGAGAAGAGCCAGAAAGTGTGGTGATTCTGAGATACACTGAGTCTCATCCCAACCCCCTACCTCCAGCCCTTTACTTGTTTTGTGACCTTGGGCAGGTGACTGAACTCTTTTGTGGCTCCAATTCATCTTTGTAAATGGAGCTGATGATACTGTTCTTACTGTGTAGGGTTGTGAGGATGAAGTAAGATTATGCATAAGACAATAAATGTTAGTTTTTAATCTTGTACAATATTGTATTATAATGTGCATATTGGGGAAGAAGGTGTTATTCCTTAATGGGGTAGAATGTAATTTTAATATCTTTGAAGGAGATCAAATATTGGCAATTTTTAAATTCATCCTTTGGTGGTTTTATGGTTTTGGGGGACAAGATAGGAAGGTCAATATCCATCTCTATTGGGTATGTAAAGTAATACTTTTTTACTCAAGAATATTTATTACAATGTGGGACGGATAGGTGAAAGTATAGCTGGTAATACAGATGATGTCATAAGATAAACATGGCAGCCCTTCCTGCAGAATCAATTTTAGTTCATGATATATAATTCAAAACACTTTAAATAAAATGCATAGATTGGAGAATTGAATGTGAAATTCTCATTTAAAAAAAGAAGACAAAGGCTTCAAGGAAATTTCAAGGTAACTGGGGAGAACTGAGAATTGTGTTTCCAGACCTTCAGAGGTACAGACTCACTATTCTTCATTATTGAGGATATTTGGTGGAAAATTTTAGTCGCATTTACTTAAGGAATAGAAAGAGGATCATTAGGAATGAGAAAACCATCATCTGAGAAAGGAACTCAAGATGTTCAATTCTTTCAAAAATTGTTTTTCTCTTTGTGTTTTCATTTGGAGTCTTCCAAAGGAATTGAGAAAGAACAAGAGAAAAAAGTGAAGAAAAAAATCAATTGCTTTGAATGATCCAAATAACTAGGGTGCAGTGCTGCTGGGCAACTTTACAGAAAATATTAAAAAATGGGTTTCTGGCCCAGGAACAACGTAAGGAATCCAACAAATGCAAATGAGGAGCACAAGATCTTTTCTTCTGCTCTGTAGCACTTATATTCAATTAATGCGAAGAACCCAAGACAAGGATTCTCTTCAAGGTGAGACACACCTATGACAATGCAGGGAAATACTGAACAAGGACTGAAGACCCAGTTTTAGCTTTTAGCCTCAAGGTCAATGGGATGTAGGCAAGTTGTTCACTGTCTCTGAATCTCAGGGTTAGAAAGAAACTCAAGGACCATTTTACTCAATCTTTCCTTGATGTAATAGTTATAAGTCTCTTGCTTGAACAGTTTCAGAGGTAAGAAGACATCTGCTATTTCTAAATGTCATCACTGGATGAAGAGCTCAGAGCTGGGAGTCAAAGACTTGAGTCCAGGCCCTACCAAGAAATTGACTATATATCTAGATATAGGATCCCTCACTTGACTGAATTTCATGCTCCTATTCTGCAAAGCAAGGAGGATGGATTAAATAATTTCTTATATGGCATTTATGAAATTTCAGTGACGCCAAATGCTTCATATGCAAAGAATATTCTTTTTTTTTCTCCACCCTTCTCAGGACTACATAAGAGAATATAACTACTGTGTCACTCTGCTACCTACCTTAAGTGGGGAACTAGCCAAGAGGTGTTTGTCTGGAAATATAGAGGTGCAGCCTAAGCCTTGCAAAAAAGGAGTGGAAGAAGCAGACCAGGTAAGAGGAACAAAAACAGAATGGATTCTGGGATAGCTGGAAGAGTAGCAAGTTAGAACAGGAGGATGAAGCCAATTCCATCTAGATTGGGAAAGAGGAAGTAGGAAGAGGCTAGAAATGGTGCATCTAGGAGTATGCCAAGGGTGAAGGCCCCTGTATGGAGTGGGGAGGGAGAGTAAGAGATAATACAACAGGATGTATAATCAACTCTCTTCCTCAATATTGTGAACCCAGATACCTTGCACACTTTGTTCCCATATATCATTAAGACTAAAGTAGTAGCAGACTCTAAGCAGCTGAAATCTATAACTTGAGATTCCCTGAATATTTTATCGTGACACATCATGAATATCACTGACACTGAGATGTGACTTTGAAGGTCCCTTCCTGTTCTGGTCACCTATGCCTCAGACATACAGAGTCTTGGGAGGAACTTACAAGGTAGTTTGGTTCTCACTCTACAATTTACACTTATTATTCCTTTGTTGGCTGATTTTATGCACTAACTTGATTAGGCTATGAGGTGCCTCGATATTTGATTAAACGTTATTTCTGAGTGTGTCTGTGAGGGTGTTTCTGGGTGAGATTAACATTTGAATTAGTGCCCTGAGTAAAGCATCTTGCACCCTCCAAGAAGTGTGCATCATCCTATCCAGTGAGGGCCTGAATAGAACAAAAAGGTAGAGAAAAAATGGATATGCCCTCTCCTCCTGCCTGTTGAGCTGGGTCTTCTCCCGCCCTCAGTCTGCACTTACCACTATCACCTTCCCTGATTCTCAGGTCTTCTGACTCAAACTGGAACTACACCACCATGTTTCCTGGGTCTCCAGTTGGCAGATGGTGGTTTGTGGAATTTCTTAGACTCCCTAACCACAGAAACCAATCAATCCTTTCTATATAAAGTGATTTATTGTAAGTATGTATATATCTACCCCCAATATCTACATATTGTAAGTAAGTATATATCACATATATCTATATATATGTGTGATATATGTGACCCCAATTGCTCCTGCTCCACCAGTGACTCCTGCATGTGTGCTGACTCCTGCAAATACAAGGAGTGCAAATACCCTGCAAGAAGACCTGCTGCTCCTGCTGCCCTGTGGACTGTGCCAAGTGTGCTCAAGGCTGTGTCTGCAAGGAGGTATCAGACAAGTGTAGCTGCTATGCCTGATGTGGGGGAGAGTCTGATCTTGATGTAAATAGAGCACACATACACTGCCCTGCCCCTTTTGTTACGTTCCTGTTTCTATGAAATCTTTGAGTGATAATAAATTCATCTAGACTCTTCTGGAAAAAATATATATATACATATATAAAATACCTATTATATATGTTTATATAGCATATATATTATATATTATTATATATAATATAGCCTATTGGTTCTGCTTCTTGGGATAGCCCTAGGTAATAAGGTTCCCTTTATCCTTGGGCTTTTCTGAACATTCATCTCCCTCAAGCACACAGAAAAGGAAGCTAACATTGCACGAGGAGATAAGGGGCTCTTGCTTTGGGTTCTGACCATAGAGTTGCTCCTCCAGTAATCAGGTGCTTATGTATGACTAAAAGTCAATTAGAATCAGTTTGGAAGGAAAGAGTGGGAAGGAACCAAAGTTCTCTTGGGAAAACTAGCCTTACAATCAATATTCACCTTGGTGAAGCCAAATTGCCCATGGATGTAATCTGTCTAAATGCCATCAATATCCTAAAACTGGTAAGGAGTTGACAGTATCACTATAGATCAGGCTGGATTTTTCTATGGTATTGTAGAATGATGGCATTAATTGCTCTAATATCTTCCTTTTATCATGTTTTTGGAAATGCCCTCATACATGGACTCTGGCCATGTCACTTGCTTTGACCAATGAAACAGTAGCAAATAATGCAAGCAGAAATTTGTGGAAGCACTTGCACATATTTTGCTTTCACCTTTGATTCTCTACAATGTCTATAAAGATGTGCCTGAGCCAGCCTGCTGTAGAGATGTGAGAGGTGCATGGAGAGAGGCCCCAGTCGCCACAACCATCTACAATGAAGCCAAACAAAATCAGCCATAGCTGATCAAGCCCAGACATGTGAGGAAGTCTGGCTGAGGCCAGGAGAACAGTCTAGCCCAGCATAACCTAAATTGTTATCCTATGAACTTACCTTCTTTTCCCATAGCTGATTTCCTCATACACAACTAATAGATGATTATTTTGTAAGCTACTGATCAATTAAAGTGCACTATTACAGCAGTAAATCATCAATATAGGACTGTTTATCTTATTTTGTATGTGAGAAACAAAACTGAGTCTTCAATTAGGCCAAATATGAAATACAATGCTTTGGAAAACATAACGAGCATTCAGCATTCAAAAAGCTACTTCCTGGGGCACCTGGGTGGCTCAGTGGTTCAGCATCTGCCTTTGGCTCAAGGCATGATCCCGGGGTCCTGGGATCGAGTCCCACATTGGGCTTCCTGTAGGGGCCTACTTTTCTCTCTGCCTGTTTCTGCCTCTCTGTGCATCTCTAATGAAAAAATAAATAAAATCCTTAAAAAAAAAAAAGCTACTTTCTGCCTCCCTCCCTTATGTTTTTTGTATGTATGTATGTATGTATGTATGTATGTATTTATTTATTTATTTATGAAAGAGAGAAGAGACAGAAGAGGCAGAGGGAGAGAGAGAATCTCAAGCAGACTTCCCACTCAGTGCAGAATCCGACACAGGATTGATCTCAAAACCCTGAGATGACCTGAGCCAAAATCAAGAGTTAGCTGCTCAATGGACTGAGCTCCTCCAGGCATACCTCTTATACTTTTTGAAGTCAAACTTTGAATCCCATGCCATGGACTGAATGTTCATATGTTGAAGCCCTAACCCTCAATGTGATGATATTTGAAGGTAATTAGGTTTAGAGAAGGTCATATTGGTGGAGCCCCATGATGGAATTAGTGTTCTTATGGGTAGAGAAGGAAGTCGGAGCTCTTTCTCTCCCCAGCATATTGAGGATACAGCAAGGAGGTAGCCCTCAGCAAACTGGAAAAAGATTCCTCACCAGCCACTTTTCTGCATGCATCTTGATCTTAGATTTCATAGCCTCCAGAACCCTGAAAAGTGTTTACTAAGGAAGCCAGTCAATGATATTTTACTGTACCAGCCCAAAGTGACTAAAAGACACTCCTTTTGCATTTGTTCTGTCTTTCACAAAATTTAAAATAAACACCCTGAAAGGTCAGTAATTGTGAAGTGACTGTGTTTCTTCCTTGCTTAGCATCTTATCTCAAGATCCTCAGGTGGCCAAATTGTCAGCTGAATTATACAAACTTCTGGAGCATGTCAAAGTGAGCCCTTTATCTCTCAACATTAAACAAATGATAATAATAATCTCTCTAAATATAGGGTCTTTCCTGTCAGGATGAAACCTTCTAGCCTAAGCTAGAAATAAGGAGTGCCAAGAGAAAATACATTTCTACAGAAAAATTAAGCTATAATCAGGTGTCTCAAGACTAATTTTAGATGTTCTTTTCTCTATCTTTTATCTACCCATTTTACACGATAGGTCATTGGCATCTCATAAATCAGCCTCCTCATTGGTCCTGGAAATAGAGGAGATGGTTGGAAAAGACTCCACAGCTCTCCCGCTAAAGGCAACCTCTGGGTCCTATGCCCTTCAGCATAGACTTCAAAGATATATTTCTTTTTGGTAGTTGCCCAGCATGCTCTGAGTTTCCTGGCCTTGGATGGCCAAGGACATTTGACATTAAGATCTGTCTTCTAACTCTCTGCATGGGACTTCCTGGCTGTTCAGCTGCTTACCTCCTCCAGCCCCATCCACCTTGGCCATCTGTCTTTCAAGCTGTGGGTGGACTTGGCCAGGTAGACAGGCACACCCAGTTCTCTAGCCACAGAATTTCCTGTGGAGGGAAATCCTGAGTGAGGCTAAGCTCTGAATTTGAACCCTTTAAGAGGTAGTTGCTACTATCTCATTGTTCTCCATCCATCAGTCAGAGACTTGGTCACCATAAATGTCATTAAAGTTGGGCACAAGGTCAGTATGGGTCCAGCAGCTGGGCTGATGAGGTACTGAGCTGCTGAGTTTCTCCCAAACATACCTTGTCAAGATCAGGATTAAACACAAGTTAGGGGGAAGACCTTATTTGCAAAGAAGAGAAATCAGAAGAGGGTTATTAAGGAGGCAAAGGGATCATTACACAGAAAAAGTCCAAAAGGGGGTGGGGAATTTGCTCAAAAAATGTCAAATGTTCCAGGAATGGAGGAAGACTCCCAGACAAGCAAGGGAAGTGCTGGGCAAGGGCATAGCTCCCAGGGTTTGGTTTATTCTCTTGGCTTTAGTCTCAGAAGTTTGGGACGAGTCCAACTTCAACAGAAGTTAGAGAGATTCCACATAAATTTTTTTGGCTGAGCTGTCATTGGTAATTTCCCAGATAAAGAAACTTTTGTTAATTGCTTAAGTGGAAGGACAAGACATTCAAATTTCTCTCTCTCAAGCAGCCTTTTCTTTTTAATAGATCCTGTGTGGAAACTGACACCCTAACCCAAAAGACGTCATGTTAAGGGTGGTGGAGGGAGTCACATTTCTTGAAAGACTGATATGTGGACTTTTCTTTTGCTCCAACTTAGATTAATTGTGTGACCCTAGGCAAGAAATGTTCCTGCTCTTGGACCAACTTTCTGCATCTGTAACATGGAAAGATTGTACCTTTTTACGGTCTTTTCCTCCTCTGGTGGTCAGTGGCTCTTATTCTTTCCTAATTCAAATCTAGTTACTCTTGTAGAAGGGATTTTGCAGGGAACCACACATAGACAGATGAATGCTAGTCTCTGCCAGAGTTCTGTCTACACTCAAAGAGTGCAATTCTACCAGGTCAATTGTAGGAGGTCAACTGGCTCCTGAGTTAAAAATGTTCTGACTTCAAGGTGACTTCAGTACCAGTAACAAGGAAATAATACCAGAGCAAGAGGGTGTTAGCTGCTTGCCAAACAAAGAGGTTATATTTTATTTTATCTGGCAACATCAGTAACACAAGATGCTAAGTGGGGGTTGCAAATGAAAACTGTCTCCTTCATTTATGTGAATTTATAACTGTGTAGATCAGCAAATAAAATTACTGAATAGGACTATTTATCTGCTAACTTGTGAATGACATGAGACACGCAGGTCTTTAACCATTTACCCTGAAAGGCAAGCTTAGTCAAAAAGCAGCTATTTATCCAGGGGAAACATTGGCAATGATTCTTATAATGGTGATTTGGTGTGATCAAACTATTGTCTGCGGCCAGTTAGCAGGCAAGAAGCCATTCAGCAGAGTTACAAAACTAATCTTTACTGGATTTGTCACAAACAAAGGATGAGACATTCATGCAAGAAGTCAAGATCCATCCTGGGCTATAAGCCACTGCTCCCCCTCCCTGCCCACTGAGAAAATTCAATACATTTAAAATAGTCAGCAAACAGACCAGAGACTCTGTAATTGATTAAATCTAAGATGTGTTTATTATGCTCCTTGTGAGGCAGGCAGGGCCTCATAGGGGAAGGAAAAGAAAAAAAAAAGCTAAACAAAACTATTTGGTATTCCAAGTGAATGTGCTGGTTTCTGCTTCTTGGTCTCTATGGATTTCAAGGAACCATCCCAGGCCAACTGTTCCACACCCAGGATCTGGGCTGAGCCACAAAAGAGGTCTCTTCACACTGAAAAACTCAGAAGAGATACACTTGAGACCTCGTGGGGAGTGAAGGGTCTCTGAGTCCTACTCCCCAGGGATAAGCTGCAAACTATGTGAACTCTATTTTTTTTAATTAGACCCAAGCAACAGATCTATATCTCTGTTGATTGGTTCAGTCATAGAAAACACACACACACACACACACACACACACACACACACACGAAGATAAGCCCACGTGGACATTTTCAATTCAATTTAATTAGCAGTTCAAGAAAAAGACTTTAAAATTTTAATTAGGAAGTCCAATTCAAAAATGTTTAAATTGTTTTTGAGTAGACACAGGTTAGTCTTGTGTGTTACTGATGGCAGCAAGCCTGGGAACCCTCTCCAAAGAGAAAAATCTCTTTGCTTGCTGGTTCTAACCATGTGTTGTCTAGATTTATATACTGTCAGCCATCTCCAGCACCCTCAGTGCTCGCTTTTTTTTATTCACAAATGCACACACAGACACATACTGTATCCTCTAAACTTTCCTCCCTTCTCCTCTGAACATGTGGTTTCTTTGCTGCTTCTGTTTTATTTAAAGATTTATTGATTGATTTGAGAGAGAGAGAGAAAGAGAGAGTGAGCAGGGCCCACGGAGGAAGAGGGAAAGGAAGAGAAAAAATCTCAAGCAGACTCCCCACCAAGCACAGAGCCCAAAATGGGGCTCAATCCCACCATCCCAAGATCATGACCTCAGTTGAAATCAAGAGTTGGACCTCAACCAACTGAGCCACCCAGGCTCCCCTCTTAGGTGCTTCTTAACTGTAGAAAATATTAATGGTAGCTCTTGCCTGTTTCTTTTCCCCCCTCCCACATTGCTACACATCATAACCCAACCACATCTAATCTTCAAGATGACTTTTTAAATGCAATCTATTGCCCATGAAAATATTAAAACTCATTTTCTTTAGATAGTACAATCTTATGGCATCATTTTTGCTTTCTTCTTTGTGTACTTTTTTTTTGCATGGTATACACTTTGCAATTGCATGTGACATTTTTACAGTAAGAATTAATCTTTATTTTAAGTTTTTTTTTTATTGGTGTTCAATTTACTAACATACAGAATAACCCCCAGTGCCCGTCACCCATTCACTCCCACCCCCCGCCCTCCTCCCGTTCCAACACCCCTAGTTCGTTTCCCAGAGTTAGCAGTCTTTACGTTCTGTCTCCCTTTCTGATATTTCCCACACATTTCTTCCCCCTTCCCTTATATTCCCTTTCACTATTATTTATATTCCCCAAATGAATGAGAACATATAATGTTTGTCCTTCTCCGACTGGCTTACTTCACTCAGCATAATACCCTCCAGTTCCATCCACGTTGAAGCAAATGGTGGGTATTTGTCATTTCTAATAGCTGAGTAATATTCCATTGTATACATAAACCACATCTTCTTTATCCATTCATCTTTCGTTGGACACCGAGGCTCCTTCCACAGTTTGGAGGTTTATTTTAAGTTTTATTTAAAAGAGCAAACTGGAATGTCTGGGTGGCTTAGCAGTTGAGCATCTGCCTTTAGCTCAGGGCATGATCCTGGACTTCCGGGATCAAGTCTCACATCTGGCTCCCTGCATGGAGCCTGCTTCTCCCTCTGCCTCTCTCTCTCTGTGTGTCTCTCATGAATAAATAAATAAAATCTTTTTTAAAAAAATAAAAGAGGAAACAAAGGCAATATGTACACCCGGAGTGCATAGTGATTGCAGCTTTTGTATGAACTACCTGTTCAACAATAAGAATCAAGAGGAGGAATATA
Organism: Canis lupus familiaris; assembly: GCF_011100685.1. Classification (NCBI taxonomy): domain Eukaryota; kingdom Metazoa; phylum Chordata; class Mammalia; order Carnivora; family Canidae; genus Canis; species Canis lupus. The sequence goes on from NC_049249.1 coordinate 23,178,852, forward strand.
TTTGAAAATAATTCTGTTGTTTACTTTTTGTTTATAATATGACTTAATAGTCAATACAAAATATGGTCAATACAAAAATAAAACTTTCAAACACATGGTTTTACAGGCAGGAAGGGTGAGGAGGGCCCTACTGCCACAGGCATGATTCAGCATGGCAAGTCAATAGAGAAAATGTGGTTTACCCTCTTTCAGGGCATTGCTTCTAAAGGCTTCTCTGGAAATGAAATACAGTTCATGTCAAGAATATGGCCATGGCTATTAAACTGAGTAACAGACTTTCTGTGTTTCCAAAAGCATGAGCGCAATTCTGCTCTACCTTAGTCACCAGGGCATGATTCAAATCTGGGTTGACTTTCATCTTTGGCATCTTATGAGCTGATGTTAATCCTCAATTTGGGATAAAGATGGCATACATAGAATCTGCATTGGAAATTTTAGAGTGCCTAGCTTTAGAAAAGCAGAAGTTTTCTCTCCCCATATTTTGAAATCTTTCTCTAAAGAACTGAATAGAGAGCACATGGCCAAGGATTAATTGTTGTAAATCTCCATCACAGTGAAAAGAGGAATCCTAAAACTTAGCCAGCTGTTAAAAAGACATTAACAGTAACTTCTCAAAACTGCTTTTAATTTAGGGTTGTACTCACTTTTAACACACTCCTAAAAGGCAGGAGAAAGAAAGAGAGAAGGAAAGGAAACCAAGGAAGGGAGAAGAAAGGAAGAGAAAGGCATGGGAAAAAAATGTTTCTTTCAAATTGCAGCTGACACTCTGTCAATGAGTTTGCTAAAGCTACCTATATTTTGTATATATTCCTTTCTTGTTAGGCTTATTTAGCCCATCAAGTAATTACAATATATAAGTTAATCTTAGAGACAAAATTAAATTTTTAACTTAAAGTAATACTTGAGTACTGGGATTCTTTCTCCAGCTATGACAGAAATCCCTGAATGTGCTAAAAGACACTAAAAGGCCAGAATATGGGCAGCAGAGAAAGAAATCTAAGCCCTGTGGACTATTCACTTAGAATGAAAACATTTTTGGCTTCCTTATATTGTACATAAAAGTGAGAAGAATGATACAAACATTCTATGGGTTGAGAAAGAAATTTTTAATACTGGCATACTTGACAAGCTATTGCAATTTGATGATTCTGCTCCATGGGATACTATGTTTCAGATTGAAATTGGGAAGTTACTTTTTCAGGAAAAAGACCACCTATGCATTTATTGCAACTCAACAGCAAGTACTGAAATAAGAAGTTAAACCTCCCCTCAGAGCATTTGGAGTGCTCTCAGCAAAGCAGAGAGAGACACAGTTCCCAGTGCCTTGTAAACATCAGGAGAAGACATCCCCAGGATGACAAGTGTTTTCTTTAAGTATGTTGTAGAGAATAAAAACCTCCTTAACAATACCACTGTAAAAGGCCAAACTCAAACTTTGGGCAAAGGAATAAATATAAACAAGTAAATTAAATTGATCAAGCAACAACAATAGCTTTCCTCCTCCAAATTGAAAATTCTTCCTTTTGTATTCCCAAGATTGATGAATGACACCATAATCCAGGAGACTGGGAATAATTTTGATGCCCACTTTCAATAATGAACACAGCATCTAGACAGAATATCAATAAGGAAATAGCAGACCTAACCAGTACTGCACCATATAAAGAACATTCCACCTGACAACAGCAAAATACACATTCTTCTCAAGCACACATGGAACATTCTACAGGATAGATCACACATAAGGTCACAAGACAAATCTTAACAAATTTAATAAGATTAAAATCTTCCCAAGTGTCTTTTCTGACCATATGGAATAAGACTAAAAATCAATATCATAAGAAAAAAACAGGAGAATTTGAAAACACATGGAAATTAAACAACACATGTTTCAATAACCACTGGATTAAAGAAATGAAAATGGAATAATCTTGAGACAAAGAAAAAAAATTGAGAATAGAAAAACAACAGAGAAAAAAAATAAAAATAAAAAAAAGAAAAACAACAGAAAAGTTGATGAAATTCAGTTGTTTTTGAAAAGATAAACAAAATTTATAAACCCTTAGCTATATTAACCAATAAAGGAGAAGACTCAGATAAATAAAAGCATAAATGAAAGAAATATTACAACTGAAACCATGAAGCAGGGAGGAGGTTAAGAGCCGTAAGAAACTATCATGAACAATTATACACCAATTAATTGAACAACCTAGAAGAGATAAATTTCTAGAAACATACAACCTATCAAGACTGAATCAAGAAAAAAATAAAAAGCCTGAACAGACTAGTTAGGAGATAAAATAAGTAATAAAGTGATAAAATCAGCAATCAAAAACCTCGAAAGAAAGAAAAGTCCAGGACCAGATGGCTTCACAGGTGAATTCTGTGAAATATTTAAAGAAGAAATAATGCCAATAATTTTTAAACTCTTCCAAAATATGAAAGAAGAAGGAATACATCCAGACTCATTTTATAAAGCTAGCATCATACTAATACCAAAGCCAGAAAAAGACACAGGAAGAAAGAAAATTACAGGTCATTATCCTTAACTAATATAGAAACAAAGATCCTCAATAAAACAAAACAGCACATTAAAAGGATCATATATAATGACCAAATGGGATTTAGCACTGAGATACAAGAATGATACAACATACACAAATAAACCTATGTGACATTAACACAATGAAGGATAAAAATTGTATGATCATTTCAATAAATGCAGAAAAAAGCATTTGACAATATTCAACATCTATTCATGATTTAAAAAAAAACTTTCAATGAAATAGGTTTAATAGGAAATTTCCTCAACACAAATAAGATCATATCTGAAAATCCCACAGCTAAGATCTTGCTCAATGGTGAAAAACTGAAAGCTTTTCCTCTATAATCTGGAACAGGTGATGGATGTCCACTTCCACCACTTATATTCAACATAGTACTAGAAGTCCTAGCCAGAGAAATTAGATAAGAAAAAAGAAATAGGGCAGCCCCGGTGGCGCAGCGGTTTAGCGCCGCCTGCAGCCCGGGGTGTGATCCTGGAGACTCGGGATCGAGTCCCACGTCGGGCTTCCTGCATGGAGCCCGCTTCTCTACCTCTCTCTTTGCTCTCTCTCTGAATAAATAAATAAATAAATCTTAAAAAAAAAAAGAGAAACAAATGGTATATAAGCTAGAAAGAAAGAAGTGAAGTTATTTCTCTTAGCAGATGACATGATCTTGTATGTAGAAAGCCCTAAAGACTCCCCCAAAATTGTTGGAATGAATTCAGTAAATTTGTAGGCTACAATATTAACATGTGAAAATCAGCTATATTTTTATGTACTAACTGTAAACTATCTGAAAAGGAAATCAAGAAAATAACCCCAAAAAGAATAAAATACTTAGGAATAAACTTCACCAAGATGGTAAAAAATATTGTACTGAAAACTATAAAACATTGACGAAAGGAATTTTAAAAAACATACATAAATGGAAAGATACCCTCTATTCATGGATGGAAACAATTAATGTTATTAAAATGTCATACTACCTAACGCAATCTACAATTCAATGAAATCCCTATAAAAATCCCAATGGCATTTTTTTTAAGAACTAGAAATATATAATCCTGCAATTCATGTGAAACACAAATGACCCTGAATAGCCAACCAATTTTTTTTTTTTTTAGCCAAACCAATTTTGAGTAAGAAGGACAAAGCTGGAGGCATTATACTTTCTGATTTCTGTATTTATTACAAAGCAACAGTAATTAAAACAGTGTGATACTGATATAAATGCAGACACCTAGACCAATGGAATAGAATAGGGAGCCCAGAAATAAACTCAGACATATATTGTCAACTGATCTTTGACAAAGGTGCCAAGATACACAATAGGGAAAGTTTAGGCTCTCTAATAAATGGTGTTGAGAAAACTGGATATCCACATTCAAAAAAAAATAAATTTAACCCTTATCATATACCATACACAAAAATAAATTCAAGTAGATTAAAGATTAAATGTAAGACACAAACTAAAATTTCTAGAAGAAAACGTAGAGAAAAAGCTTCTGAACATTGGCCTTGTCAATGATTTCTTTGATAATGACACTAAAAGCACAGGAAACAAAAGCAAAAATAGACAAATGGGACTATATCACAGGTATTTGAAAAAGTGCTCAACAATTCTAATCATCAGGGAAATGCAAATCAAAACCACAATGAAATATCACATCATATATGTTAGGAGGACTATTATCAAAGCAAACAAAACAAATAACCAATAACAAGAATAAATGATAATGCTCATTGGTGACGATGTAGAGAAAAGGAACCCTTATAAGCAGTTAGTGGAAATCAGTATAGCCAATATGGAAGACAGTATGGAGGTTCATCAAAAACTTAATTCTTTTTAAAATAATAGAACATATGTTCTAGCAATCTCATTTATGGGTAGATATCCAAAGAAACTGAAACTGGAAGAGATATCTGCATTTCTACATTCAATGCAGTACTATTCAAATAGCCAAGACATGGAAGCACCTACCCATCCATTAATGGATAAATGGATAAAGAAAATGTACTATTTACTACAGTGGAATATTATTAAACCTTTAAAAAGAAGAAAATCCTGCTATTTGGGGCACCATGAATGAACCTGGAGGACATTATACTAAATGAAACAAACCAGAGAAGGACAAATACTACATGGTACCACTTACATGAGGAATCTAAAATTGTCAAAGTCAATAAAATAAAATAAAATAAAATAATAAAATAAAATAAAATAATCAAAATCATAGGGGCAGAGACTAGCATGGTGGTTGCCATGTGTGGGAGAAGGGGGCAATGAAGAGGTATTCATCTGAGAATACAAAGTTTCATTTATACAAGTAAGTCCTAGAACTCTACTATACATCCTAATGCCAATAGTTAACAATATTGTATTATATACTTCAATTTTTTTGAAGAGGAGTGCCTGGGTGGCTTAGTCAGCTAAACGAACTGACTTGATTTTGGCTCAGATCATGATCTCAGGGTTGTGAGATGGAGTCCTATGCTGGGCTTCACACTCAGTAGGGAGTCTGCTCAAAAAATTTTCTCCCCTTGCACCTCCTCTGCTCTCTTTCTTTCCTCTCTCTCTCTCTCAAAAATGAATAATCTTTAAAAAATGTTTTTTCAAAAAAAATTGTTTTCAAAGAGAATAGAACTTGAGTGTTCTTTTTTTTAAATTTATTTTTTATTGGTGTTCAATTTACTAACATACAGAATCACCCCCAGTGCCCGTCACCCATTCACTCCCACCTCCCGCCCTCCTCCCCTTCTACCACCCCTAGTTCGTTTCCCAGAGTTAGCAGTCTTTACGTTCTGTCTCCCTTTCTGATATGGAACTGGAGGGTATTATGCTGAGTGAAGTAAGTCAGTCGGAGAAGGACAAACATTATATGTTCTCATTCATTTGGGGAATATAAATAATAGTGAAAGGGAATATAAGGGAAGAGAGAAGAAATGTGTGGGAAATATCAGAAAGAACTTGAGTGTTCTTATCACACACAAAACAATTTAAAAAATAGAGTGGGAAGAAACTTTTATAGTTTTATAGGATATGTTTGTGACACTGATTATGGTGATAGTTTTACTAATGTATATTTACTCCAAACTCATCAAACCGTATACATTAAATATATACAGCTTTTTACTTTACAACTGTTTTTCTGACTTAATCCACATCTACAGTTATGTGAACTCCCAGATGCTGTAAAAGTCCTGCTAATTCCTTCTGGGTGTTTTGACAGTGGTGAGTTGCTACCATGTAGTGGCTACTAAGTTCTCCTCACTCCTGAGGTCATGCCTCTTGTTGCTTCCAATTCTCTGTTGCTAGACCAGGTATAGACATCAGACCAGTGTACTCTTTAAAGGCACTGTCCATTTCTGATTCCTGTTATCTCCCAAGGTCCCTTTTTTTTTAATAACAAATTTATTTTTTATTGGTGTTCAATTTGCCAACATACAGAATAACACCCAGTGCTCAGCCCGTCAAGTGCCCCCCTCAGTGCCCGCCACCCAGTCACCCCACCCCCCGCCCTCCTCCCCTTCCACCACCCCTAGTTCGTTTCCCAGAGTTAGGAGTCTTCCATGTTCTGTCTCCCTTTCTGATATTTCCTACCCATTTCTTCTCCCTTCCCCTCTATTCTCTTTCACTATTATTTATATTCCCCAAATGAATGAGACCATATAATGTTTGTCCTTCTCTGATTGACTTATTTCACTCAGCATAATACCCTCCAAGCTCCTTTTAAAGGCTCTGTGAATTTCCAAAGGAAAAGGAGTAGTTGACATACTTCCTGAGCTAGGCAGTGGGATCCATTCACCAACTCCTCTGCTTAAGATTGCCTAAGAAAAAAAAAAAAAGGTTTGTGACTAAGGAAGCTCCACCAAACTCTTAAAACTTCTTTTATTGCAGTCAATTGTGTTTTCATCCTTGTCATTCTCGGACAGAAAAAATAAATAGAAATGTTATTATCCCCGAAGGACCTCCTCAAATCTTCCCAACTAATAAGATAATGAATTCTCTGTGCTCTGATTTAAAGACAAAAGGAAGACAGTTCCTTTCAGGAAGACATAAAGGGAGTTGGTGAGATAGCACTACATTCAGATACAGTATAAGCTGAACACAAATGCTGGAGGATATTACAGAATGGAGTTGAACAAGAAGCATCTGAGATTACAGCCCACCTTTGGCTGTGCTTTTACATCTCCGCTGTTGAGAGAATGACCTGCATCTCATCAGGAAAGTCTGCCTGCCACGCTTGCTGTGTATTTCTGTGTGTGCTTTCAGTGCAGACACCTGACTTGGCTAGAATTTTGTACTTTATTTTCAGCTGTGGCCTTGATAGCTGGGGTAGACCTGGTCTAAGAAGAAAAGAGGAATTTTAAACTTGAACTGAATAACTATGGTCAACAAGCCTGGAGGTGTCTTCTTGGCTCATAACAAGTCCTCCTTTTCTGGAAACTGCTTGAAAACACAAGGAAAGGAACCATGGCTATGTCTATAATGGAATGGTCCCTTCACAGAACAATGATTAAGAGTACAGTGTCTATAATCAGACTCCTGGAATTCAAAGCCAGGCTCTCCTTACTAGCTGTGACCTTGGTAAGGGTCTCATCTGACTGTGTCTTACTCTCTCCTGTGTGAAATGGAGATTACATTAATACCTACGTTGGAGCTACTTTGAGGATTAAATGAGATGCATGTCAAAAGCACTCAGATCACCACCTGCCTGTGGTAGACACCCTCTATATGTGTTGCTACCCCCTGCCATGGAGACTGATCCAGGGACAGATAGCTCACCCAAGGAAGCCCACTTAAAGTCTGTCTACTTAGAACTATAAACCAGAAACAGAAATCAAATTGTGAACTGAGTCACATTCATGGTAGCTTGAGAAAATGTCCTGAGTTCCTGGTCTTTCCAATCTTGCCTGTTTGTCTCCAATTTTCTGTGAAATGACTCAATATACATGTGCAATAAAAGAACTCTGTATACATCCGAGGAAAGGAAGCATAACTAAAAGCGTGCAAGATGTCTAAAAAATGGTGGACACTGATGCCCTCGCTGGTAACTGGAGAAAAAATGATAGAACAAGACAGAAAATAAGATGAATCCAGATTCAGAAAGATTAGGACACCTTTGTGAGGCTTTTGCTCCTGTACAGCAAAGTATCTTTTAGTTCTTCTAGCAAACCCTACTCTGTCATTCCTCGGTACCTTTGCACACACTGTCCCTTCTTCTGCTCATCCCATGGTCTCACTCCTATCCATCCTTAAGATGCCAGCCTGGGTGTTATTTCCTAGAGGAAGACTTTGAACCACTGTGCTAGGTCAGTTTCCATCCCTGGACCACCATGCTAACTGGACTCTTGCAAAACTATCCTGTACTACCACTGTGCACTTAATATAGTTTATAATTGTATTATTGTAAGATGCTCAGTTAATGCATTACCCTATAAGCTGCTGAGAACAGAAACATCTGACCCGCTCATTGCTGAATTCCCAGCATTGGGCACAGAGCCTGAAAATAGCCAAGGTTCAAAAGAGATTTGCTCAATGAATAAATGAGTAAACAAATAAAAGTCTAGGACAGCCCGGGAGGCTCAGTGGTTTAGTGCCGCCTTCAGCCCAGGGCGTGATCCTGGAGACCTGGGATCGAGTCCCACGTCGGGCTCCCTGCATGGAGCCTGCTTCTCCCTCTGCTTGTGTCTCTGCCTCTCTCCCTCTCTCTCTCTCTCTCTCTCTCTCTCTGTGTGTGTGTCTGTGTGTGTCTCTCATGAATAAATAAATAAAATTAAAAAAAAATAAAAGTCTAGTACAAAACTTTCCTCCATTATTCTGGTTTCCGGGAAGATTGTATTGTTCTGTCATTCATACTCCCAGAGCGCTTTGCAGACATGTTGATTGTTCTTACTATATTATGTCCTAGATAATAGCTTCCAAACTAAGTTGTGAGCTCTTAAATGGCAGGGTTTGTAACTAAGTTCTCACTTTATTCCTACTGCCACTGTGCCTGGCACAAGATGTGAACTTGATTCAGATTTGTTAAATAAAAGAAAATTTAATTCCTTCACACAAGGCCAAAGCAACTAGCAGTCAATCCATGACTTGTTCCATGAGAAAAAAAAAAAATGGTTGTTTTCCTGAATTGCTGTTCATTTTAGTCAAGGGGATCTATTTACAGGAACCTTAGAGTGGACTTACATCAGTTTCTTAACACTTCAATGAACCTTCAAGTCTATCAGTTTCTTGGGCCCAGCCAGAGTCCTGTGGGTTAGCCAGGTAGGTATTATTATGTCCATTTCACCTAAGCAGGTTGAGCACTAGGACAGTTACATTTGCCTGAAATCAGCACTTAGGAAAAAGTAAGGTAGGGTGCTATCCAGGTCTCTAGACTCCTTCTGAGTCAAGAACTCCTACTGCAAAATCAGGATCTCCAATACCATGGTTATTAATATTTTTTTAGGGAGGAGTAGCTCCTAATTTCTTTAAAGACTCAAAATTACTGAGTACCTGTACCCAAAGGACATGAGCCCAGGTAACGATGACAGAGATGTCCCTGGAAGGAAATAAAGAAGTAATAAAACTGAGAGTGAGGTTTGAAGAAAGAGCCTTTGAGGGTAAGGGGTGGAGCAACTGAGAAGGGCAGAAAAGGAGGTATCTCCATCCCCTGATGCAATCCTGCCAACCTCAGAAGGAGGAAGTGGGACACACAATGGGGATGAGGGACCTTGATCAGAGCTTGTGGCTCCAAGATCATTCAGGTACTGGCATTGAGAAAGCACTAATCAGCAGTTTCCTGATCTATTTCCTCAAGGACATGCTTTATGTTATAATGCGTTGTTGATGGGATACCAATGGGCCTCATGAGATATAATTCATGCTTAGATCAAAGTAGACATCAAAAAATGATCGTGCAAATGAATCGCTGCACAGTATTATGGAAATTATCTTTGATTTATGTGCAAATCTAAAATTTTATGATTAAACAAAAAATGACAAATTGAAGAAATCAAATGCTTTTTATTTTATTGAAAACACAAAGAACTGCATCTCACAAATACATGCTGAAATTATAAATCAAGAGACATGGCAAAGACTACTGATCACCCAATAGATGACATAAATCACCTCAGAGGTTCTTAAAATTGGCCTGAGCATCGTGAGCTGATGGAAACTCGGCCCCTCCTTCCTCAGGGGATTATATGCAGCTTCCTTGATTTGCTTCACTATTCCTTCATAGCAGATTTGGCAGATTATCACAGGGGAAGAATAGGGTTTTTTAAGATTTTTTAAAAGAATATGTATTATAGGGATCCCTGGGTGGCGCAGCGGTTTGGCGCCTGCCTTTGGCCCAGGGCGCGATCCTGGAGTCCCGGGATCGAATCCCACGTCGGGCTCCCGGTGCATGGAGCCTGCTTCTCCCTCTGCCTGTGTCTCTGCCTCTCTCTCTCTCTATCATGAATAAATAAATAAAATCTTAAAAAAAAGAATATGTATTATATATGTATGCATGTATATACGTGCATGTGTGTGTATGTATGTGTTTGTACACACATCCACAGACACATCCAGACACCAATATGTCTTATGCTTTAGAAATCCATTCAAGATGTAGCCTAGAAAATCCTGTCAATCATTTCCATCTGTATTATATTCTAATTCCAATCTTCACAGTAGATATTGATATGCTGGTGATTGACCACTGGACTGACTCACTTGGACCGCTGTCATGGAGAATGACACAGTGTGGAGCTCCAAGCTAGGAGAGCCCTGCCCTGACATAGCAGGGGCCTCAAAAAGACCTCTAAGAGGGGTGGCACTTATATCACACAGGAAGCAGATGGCCTATCCCAAAGGATGTTATTAAAGTGAACTTTTGTAAGGCATTATTTCCAGCAAGGTAGGGTGAAGCTCTTAGGTATTGACAATAGTGGGGAGGCTTACAATGGAGGCGACTGAGTTTCCAGCCCAGTGAAAACTGAAGCCATAGAAGAAGACTCTTAATAAGAGCTGCTGTCAAGGAACATGGTCATTATAAAACCCTGGCCAGGCTTCAGCAGGAACAGGAATGAACACCCCAACCTGTCTAATTGCCAGATAAAATACAGGATGCACACTTAAATATGAATTGCAGATAAGGAACAAACAATTTTGTAGTACACTTACTACATTATACTACAGTGTAGTATATACTATAATATAATATACATCACTATGAACTATAGTCACCATGATGTACCTAATATCCTCAGAACTTATTTATGTAATATGATTTACCAATGTCGCTTCTGGGTTTATATCCGAAGGAAAAAAATCAGTTTCTCAAAGAGATATCTCTCAAAGAGATATGCATGCCCATGTTTATTGCAGCATTATTCACAATAGTTAAGATGTGGAAATAAACCAAATGTCTGCTAGTAAAAGATGGGAAACCTAAGTGTGTTATTTCGCCTATGCTGAAGTACAAAGGGTTGCCAGTTAGTTTGGAATTCCTAGTACCTAGTGGGGATTTAGTACATAAGCTGGAGGAGTATCATAGTACACATGATAACTTAAGGGCTATTTAACATATAGATTATTTACCCAGTAGACCTCAGGGACCCCACCCCCCTCAACACATGCACTAGAGAGCATCTTCTGAATTTAAGCATGGAGCTTTAATCAGAAGAGCTGCAACTTAAGGACTATTTAATATATAGATTATTTACCCGGTAGACCTCAGGGACTCCCTCAACATATGCACTAGAGAGTATCTTCTGGATTTAAGCTTGGAGCTTTAATCAGAAGAACCCCATTAGGTTTAATAGGATTTATATAGCTACAAGGGCTGTGGATGCTACAATGAAAAAGGCTCTCAACCTGCTTTCCCATTTAATAATAATTATTAATGAATATACTTTTCCCCATGGGAGTCAAGAACAGGCATGAATACCTTGGCTGTAAAGCCAAGTTCCATGCTTCAGATATCAATCCCATGGTATTGCTGGCACCCTAATTCATCAGCGCCTGAGAGCCTGTCTAGCTCAGGACCCACACTGGGTGACTTATAATTAAAACAATTGCAATTTCTTTTTAAAATTTAATTCCAAATACAATTTCTCATTTGCTTCACAAGGGTATGGCACTCACAGCAGCCTATCTGTGGGGAAATTAAAGAAAAGCAGAGGGATATGCACCACACGGTGCTTATATTAAAATAATTATTCATACTTTTCTGGCAACACTTTTTAATAAGTGTCAAATCTTTATTACTTTCTTTGGCATTTGCATCCACATTAATCATGTCAAATTCATATGGTATTTATTTCTGGAGGTTGTAAAAATCAACACAAGGGCTTCCCCAAGCTAATCAATTAGCCCAAATCTGCTCCTGCGTTTCTGACTTGAGGAAGCATACTGGCTCACAAAGTATGTGAGCAAGCCGACTTATGACAGCCTCAGGGGCAAGGAAGAGATACAGTGGCCACAGGGTTTCTTAATGCTCTGGCAGCTGGGATTGGGCCCTTCCTGGGGCCAGCTTTCAACGTAGGAAATCCATACATCAGTACTTCTCCACAGCCACAAAGTGGTGTGGGTGGGTGGACTGGAGTTATCAGAGTCCTTGTTTTTGAGTAGAGAAAGTCTAAGAGTGGGGTGGTATAGATCCTTGCTGGTTCTTCTGGGGTCACTCCTATAAATTTTAGAAAGAGCATTCCTAAAAAAGTGAAGCCTGGAAGGATAAAAGCTACTGGTGTGGCAGAAAGCATGATGAGAGAGGGAGAAAAGTGATAGGAACTAGTCTCAGCTCTTCTAGAAGTGATTGTGAAATTCATCTCTCTCAGACTGAGTTTTCGGGCCATGAAGATGGGCTCACCTGCCTGGTGTCTGGGGCTCTTGCCAATCATCAAGGTGATGAGTGATATCATCAAATATCTTCCACCTGGGAGGAAATTCCTAGCGTGGAATCTGGAGGATATGGAGGCCTCAGCCTTCAGCTTGACCCAAAAAAGGAGGTGACACTTAGGGGCTGAAATTTAGCAATGCTATCCCTACCTTTCAGGTTGAAACCTCTAATACTAAAAGTGTTGCTATAGCAGCCATGAGGATTCTGGGGTTCCTTTGGGTTTCACTCATTAAAGAAGAAAGACGAACAAGAGGAAACTAAATCCATGGAGGCTAAGCTAGCCTGCATTTTAACTCACCAGTCTTGAGCGCCCAGCATCTGGTGTGGAAATTCAATTCGCTCCTAGTGGAAAAGATAGAGACTGATTTAATTGACATATTACTATTGTACCTACATTGATCCTTGAAATCAGAGAACAGAAAGAACTTGAGGAACGGAACTGGTATTTGCAAAACTGCAAAACTAGCACACCTTGTCTTTCGTTCCTCAGGCTTCCTTTTCTGTATGAATTTCCCCTGGGAATTCCCCCAGTGATGTCTTCTAGGGTTCAGGGCTCTACCCTCCCTTTTGTTCTTCTGTATTCTCTGTCTACAGGATCCTCTCCCAGGCAGCATCTATCACCAGTCATTTGTGTCTTAGTGCGAATTTGCATGATCCTTTCCTTCTTCAAATGGAGAGAGAGAACAACTTGGGTTTTGAGGAAACACGTACATAGGTAGGGATGCGTAGCTGTCACCCCAAATCTATTAGCTCCTGAGTCTCCAGCCTCCCTTGCTGTTAGGTGTGTTAGATAATGGCCAGTGGAATGTGATGAGAAGTCATATGATAATTTCTAAGGCATCCTTAAAGGGAGGAGGTAGGCCCCTTCCTTGCATCCATTTTTTTGATCCTGCTTGCTTACTTCCATGGTCATGGAGGTGAGCCATCTTAGAACAGGATGCAAGGGCAATATCCTGAGAGTGGTAGAGCAATGGGACAGAAGAGCCTGGGTCACTGCATAACCGCAGGAAGCAAAATCATTACACCAGCACTGAACTATCTACTCAAGATCCTCATGGGGGATCCCTGGGTGGCGCAGTGGTTTAGCGCCTGCCTTTGGCCCAGGGCGCGATCCTGGAGACCCGGGATCGAATCCCACATCGGGCTCCCGGTGCATGGAGCCTGCTTCTCCCTCTGCCTATGTCTCTGCCTCTCTCTCTCTGTGACTATCATAAATAAATAAAAATTAAAAAAAAAAGAACTACATCATGGAAAAATATTGTTTAAGTCACTTATTTTTTTACCTTTATAACATGTAGCCAAACCTATATTGTAACTGAACCAAGGGCAAATGATTAGCTATGGTGGAAATGTCATTATCCTCTCAAAGCACCTAGGATTGAAATCCAAATCCAGCACAGATGACCTGTGTGACTCTGGACCATTTATTTCCCCTCTCTGAAACATATTTTTTCCCTAGTCTCTTTCTGCAAAATGAAAATAAGAATTCCTATCTCATTTATAGTGAAGAATAAATTAAATGCTTATAAAAGTGCTTCTAGGGGCAGCCCGGGTGGCTCAGCAGTTTAGTGCCGCCTTCAGCCCAGGGTGTGATCCTGGAGACCCGGGATTGAATCCCACGTCGGGCTCCCTGCATGGAGCCTGCTTCTCCCTCTGCCTGTGTCTCTGCCTCTCTCTCTCTCTCTCTCTTTCTCTCTGTCTCTCATGAATAAATAAACAAAATCTTTTTTTAAAAAGTGCTTTTATATACTCTAAGGTACTTATAGCCCTATAATATTGATCAATGGGGATAAATAAATTCTGACAGGAGCCCACTCAGACCAACTCAATGAAGGGTTTACCTTAAGGACATAATAGGAAATAACATAGACATGCAAGGTCATGCAGTATGGAGGGCTAACTTTTCTAGAAGCTGTGGTGGATTAACTTCTCTAGAATGATAATAGGTGCTGCTTTCAGTATCCCTTCTGTGATACGATGGGGATAATGATCAAAATTATATTAACTATTCCTGGCAGAAGGAAGGGTATAACCAAAAGTTTAACTTTTATTTTTTTTTAAAGTTGTAAGTTCTGCAGGTATTTCATCTTTCCTATCAATGGAATGGATTTCATAACATCAGTTTCATATGGAACAACACAGTTGAAAACTCATCTCCTTTGCAGTCAGCATTCTCTTGCTCACCCACATCATGGGCTGTCTGGACATTCACATTACCATCACACAGTCCTTTATCTTTAATGACCAAAATTGAGGGTTCCTTTCAAATGAGACACTGATGGATGTAAAGGGCATGGCATCTTTCCAGCACAAGCTGGTACCCAGAGCCATGGACACATTTTTGTCCTCACAGAGCCTCTAGCTTCCTTATGACTTCCATCTATTTAGTGTGGCCTGCCTTCTAAGTAGTTGACCTACACCTTTCCCTTTGCAAAAGAAAGAGCAAAGAAAAGGCTTATCCAAAGACCTTAATGAAAGCAAGAAAAAGACATTCTTTCAAGCTTTGCAGTCCTGCCCTTCTTCTGGAGGAAATAGCATCTGATACCCAGCCAAGATCTTGTGCTCTTTCTGCCTCTGAGCTTTGAGTAGAAAAAACACTTTTTTAGAAAATAAATGTGCAAGTGAACCCATTTATTTCTGATTGAGCCAGATGGAGAAGAGTTAAATATAACATTTTCTGAGTTCTAGCTTCCTTAATTTCACTTTTATTCCTTCTAATGAGACAAACATCTTCTAAAGGACTCAGATTCACCTAAGCTGGTTTGCATTCAATTCTCTATCACTTATAACAAAAAAAAAAATCTTAAGAAAAAGAAAATCTATAAGAAAAAAAATCTTAACAAAAACAATAAAAATCACAGAACTAACTTCTTGTTTGTGCTCACTTTTCCTTTCCTTTTCAAACAGTTTTATGTAGGAATGATTGTGGACAATAGGCTGCATATATTTAAAGTATACTATTTGATAAGGTTTGATGTAGGTATATACCCAGGAAGCCATGTATACAATTAAAATGATGAATATATTCACTCAAAAGTTCACTTCTATCTCTTCATAATCCCTTCTTCTTATTCCTTCTCTCTTCCAGCCTTTTCCCTGGCAACCACTGATCTACTTTCTTTCACAGCTTGCATTTTTTTTTTTTTTTTAGGATTTTATAGAAATGTAACCATGTAGTATGTACATTTTTGTCTGGCTTCTTTCACATAGTGTAATTATCTTGAAATTCATCCATACATGTTATCCCTAGTTCATTCATATTGATTACTGAGCAGTACTCCACTATATATAAATGACATAGTTTGTTTACCTGTTAACCTGTTGATAGACATTTGGATTATTTCCAGTTTGAGGCCATTACAAATAAAGTTGCTCTGAGCATTCAGGTACAAGTCTTTAGATGGACATACACTTTCATTACTCTTGGGTTAAATATCTAGAAGCAGAATGGTTGCATTCTTGTGGTATAGGATTAATGTTTTGAAAAATTGCAGTCCTGTTTCCCAAAGTGGTTGTACCATTTTAATTCCCATCAGCAATGTATGAGGGTTTCTGTTTCTCTACATCCTCACTGACATCTGACGTGTTCAGCGTTTTCAATTTTGGACAATCTAACAAACATGTAGTGCTATCTAGAAGCAGTTGCAATTTGTATTTCACAAATGACTACAGATATTGAAATTCCTTTTACATGCTTATTTTCCAACCTGTTATCCTCTAAGGTGAAGTGTCTATTCAAATTTTTTGCTTATTTTTTGAAAGCTTTATTTTTTAATTTTTTTAATAATAAATTTATTTTTTATTGGTGTTCAATTTGCCAACATACAGAATAACACCCAGTGCTCATCCCGTCAAGTGCCCCCCTCAGTGCCCGTCAACCAGTCACCGCCCCCCCCACCCCCGCCCTCCTCCCTTTCCCCCACCCCTAGTTTGTTTCCCAGAGTTAGGAGTCTTCCATGTTCTGTCTCCCTTTCTGATATTTCCTACTCATTTCTTCTCCCTTCCCCTCTATTCCCTTTCACTATTATTTATATTCCCCAAATGAATGAGACCATATAATGTTTGTCCTTCTCCGATTAACTTACTTCACTTCATGGGTATTTGTCATTTCTAATAGCTGAGTAATATTCCATTGTATACATACCCACCATTTGCTTCAACGTGGATGGAACTGGAGGGTATTATGCTGAGTGAAGTAAGCCAGTCGGAGAAGGACAAACATTATATGTTCTCATTCCTTTGGGGAATATAAATAATAGTGAAAGGGAATATAAGGGAAGGGGGAAGAAATGTGTGGGAAATATCAGAAAGGGAGACAGAACGTAAAGACTGCTAACTCTGGGAAATGAACTAGGGGTGTTGGAAGGGGAGGAGGGCGGGGGGTGGGAGTGAATGGGTGACGGGCACTGGGGGTTATTCTGTATGTTAGTAAATTGAACACCAATAAAAAAAAAATGAAGCAAATGGTGGGTATTTGTCATTTCTAATGGCTGAGTAATATTCCATTGTATACATAAACCACATCTTCTTTATCCATTCATCTCTCAATGGACACCGAGGCTCCTTCCACAGTTTGGCTATTGTGGACATTGCTGCTATAAACATCGGGGTGCAGGTGTCCCTGCGTTTCATTGCATCTGTATCTTTGGGGTAAATCCCCAACAGTGCAATTGCTGGGTCGTAGGGCAGGTCTATTTTTAACTCTTTGAGGAACCTCCACACAGTTTTCTAGAGTGGCTGCACCAGTTCACATTCCCACCAACAGTGTATGAGGGTTCCCTTTTCTCCGCATCCTCTCCAACATTTGTTGTTTCCTGCCTTGTTAATTTTCCCCATCCTCACTGGTGTGAGGTGGTATCTCATTGTGGTTTTGATTTGTATTTCCCTGATGGCAAGTGATGCAGAGCATTTTCTCATGTGCATGTTGGCCATGTCTATGTCTTCCTCTGTGAGATTTCTCTTCATGTCTTTTGCCCATTTCATGACTGGATTGTTTGTTTCTTTGTTGTTGAGTTTTATAAGTTCTTTATAGATCTTGGAAACTAGCCCTTTATCTGATACGTCATTTGCGAATATCTTCTCCCATTCTGTAGGTTGTCTTTTAGTTTTGGTGACTGTTTCTTTTGCTGTGCAGAAGCTTTTTATCTTGAGTAAGTCCCAGTAGTTCATTTTTGCTTTTGTTTCTCTTGCCTTCATGTATATATTTTGCAAGGAGTTACGGTGGCCAAGTTCAAAAAGGGTGTTGCCTGTGTTCTCCTCTAGGATTTTGATGGAATCTTGTCTCACATTTAGATCTTTCATCCATTTTGAGTTTATCTTTGTGTATGGTGAAAGAGAGTGGTCTAGTTTCATTCTTCTGCATGTGGATGCCTATACCCTAAAAACTATAGAACACTTCTGAAAGAAATTGAGGAAAACAAAAAAAGATGGAAAAATATTCCATGCTCATGGATTGGCAGAATTAATATTGTGAAAATGTCAATGCTACCCAGGGCAATTTACACATTTAATGCAATCCCTATCAAAATACCATGGACTTTCTTCAGAGAGTTAGAACAAATTATTTTAAGATTTGTGTGGAATCAGAAAAGACCCCGAATAGCCAGGGGAATTTTAAAAAAAGAAAACCAAAAAAAAAAAAAAAGAAAGAAAGAAAACCATAGCTGGAGGCATCACGATGCCAGATTTCAGGTTGTACTACAAAACTGTGGTCATCAAGATAGTGTGGTACTGATACAAAAGTTTTATTTTTTAAGTAATCTCCTCACCCAATGTCGGGCTTGAACTTACAACCCCAAGATCAAGAGTCACATGCTCTACTGACTGAGCCAGCCAGGTGCCCCCCTTTATGCCTATTTTTTTTTAAATGAGTGTGTTACTTCTTGAAATTAGAATATTCTAGAATTCATTATACATGCCAGATATAAGGCTTAGTCAAGTATGGGATTTGCAAATCATTTCTCCATGTCAACTTTAATGTGTTAAAGAGCAGAAGTTCCTGTGACAAAGTCCAAATTATTATTTATTTTCTTTTATAAATTACTCTTTTGGTGGTTTATCCAGGACAACTTTACCTAATCTAACATCACAAAGAATTTCTCCTGTATTTTCCTATTTTTCTTTCTTTTATAGACTTTGAAAGAAATTGTGAAATGAAGAGTCTTCATCAGGTCTTTTGGCCACTTCCACAATGGTGAGATGGAGTGAGTTGAATCAGAGTCAGGAAAAACACAAGTGGCCTTTCCTCTGATGAGTTTCCATTTGTACCATTTCATCGTAGGGGAACAGATTTTCTGAAAGTCCAAATGGCACCAAGTAGGCAGAAAAGGGGAGAATTAGCTCTGATCAAAAAGTGTTCCTGGCACTTACATTTCAAGCTGAGATGTCAACAGCTCATCTCTCAGAGATCAGCTATTCACTGCAGTCAGGTTGAAAGAACAGGGTAGAAGCCATGAACAGAATTCACTTAAAATGCCACACAAGTTTCCAGAAATAATGCCTAGTCAGCTCTCTCAGGCAACATTCACCACATAATCGTCCCAGCTCTCCTTGTTTATGACATGAGATGGCTGATTTTCCTGAGCTTATCCTTAGTTCCAACCTGTCAGGGGAAGGGGAAGGAGAGTTCCGAGCAAATATCCTACTCAGGCTCTGGACCATCTGCACCAAAACCCCTGGGAAAAATGCAAACCTTGGCACAAACCTCCCTCCTGTCGACTTAAACAAAATTTCTGAGGGTAACACCTCAAGGTCAAATGTACCTCAGTACCTGAGGACATGCTGGGATCCTCTCTTGAGTCAGCTTCTAGAAAGTTCTCAGGGTGAACCAGTGGTTCTCAACCCTCTATTGGCATAGAATCACCTGGGGAGATTAAAAAATGCAAATGCCCGAGCCCCTGAGGTCCTGTAGCAATCATCTGTAGTAAGTCTAGTCTTTTTTTTTTTTTTTGCTTTGCTTTGTTTTCTTCTCCTTCTTTTTCCTTCTCCTTCCTTTCTTTTTTTTTTTTTTTTTTTTAGCTTCCAAGATAATTCTAATATGCAGCCAAGAATGAGAATGACCAGGTCACAGAGCAGGGGTAGCAACATCCCAGCCATAAGGCTCGACAGGCAATGATAATGAAAGAAGCAGGCTAGCTGGAGACTCTAGTGAAGCAAAACCTTGGCTCCATCTAAAGAGGGGGACCGCTACTCAGCTAGTCAACTCCTGCCATATGGGAACAAAGTCCATATTTGCCAATTCCTCTGATAGTTCACAAAAAGTTAGAAATAATTCTTTGAATATGACATCTCTGGATTTTTAAGTGTTTGAAAATGACACAAAATGAGTAAATCACTGTGCACAGAACAGAACACAGCTGTGGGTGGCTATGGGCCAGGGACTGCCAATTTGTGACTTCTGCTCGCAAAGTTTCTCAGCCATTTGGACAATGTTAGGATATCTTCCCACAGTGACCACTTCTCAGGGGCCAGTTCAGAAGGACTCATCAGTTTGTGTGTAGTCCATACCTGCCTTCATAGAATTTCTATGCAGGGATGAATGCAACTGTGTTCTTTTACTTGATGTTCCAGATTTCCTGTGTTGGTTGAGGCCAGTCAGAGAAGTTAGTCTCATAATTAAAATTTTACATAGTATATTTTGCATGTTTTTCTCCTAGCAAAATCTTTTTTTCTATCTTAGATAAATGATATTTGTAAGAATATGATTTTTATAAATGATACTTGAGTGTTTTTTTCCCATCACATTTACTAACAATCATATCCAATCCAATCCCTCTACCACATGTATAGTAATAGTTCTCAAACTTTAATAAGCATAAAAATCACCTGGGGCATATGTTAAAATGCAGGCCTAATGTGTCCATATAGTTTGTTATCAAAACAGAAACATTTCTGAGACTGCAAGTAGCTTTGAGTTAATGAGTATAAACCAGTTTACACAATCAGCTCCCCCAGACCTCACTTGTGCAAATTCTGACTCAGTGGTCAGTGCTAGAGCTAGAGACTCTCCAACATTAATAAAATACCCCCAGATAAACTGGATGCAGGTGGTTTGGGCTATGCTTTAAAGAACACTTAGTAGTAGGGAGGAAATATTGTAGAAAAGCATTCATTTGGGAAATAGAAACACCAAGTCTAGAGAAGGACTCACAGAGACCCAGTTGTGTGATGCTTAATACATTATAAGGTAAGCAACCAAGCAGCAAGGAAAGTAGGAGACACATACTAATTGCTAATCTCACATTTTCCTTTTTTCCAGATTCTCCACAAAAGTAATTTGTTAGCTCTACTTGATTACATAGTACTTGACTGTCTTCAAATAAATGCCTAAAGGCAACTGGTAATTAATGAGTGCGTATAAGCATTGTGATGAGCAATAAACACATGCCTCAGACACACATTTTTATGAAGCTATGCTAATGAATCTTAGTACCCCAGACTGAAAGCATAACCCCAGGAGGGTTTTCTTCTTATTTATTTCTTTTGGCCAACAACCAAGTGATAGGTAATGAGCTCACTTGGGTCTGGCTTTCCGTGCAGTGGGCACTGGGGGCTCTCCAGTGGAGCTATCTAATAATCACTTGGGAACCTCAATGAGTGATGCTCTGTTTCCAGTAGCAAGGAATTGCTAATTCCAGTAGCAAGCAGAGGATTTGCATTTTATGTCTGCAAGATACAGCCACATATCTGCGTAACCTGAACCCATCAGGAAGTCACTTTCTTGTTTGATTTGTTTTTCATGGACTCTCATCTGATGAATTTAAGTCCAAGAATTCCAGGATGTTGAAAGTCATTGAACCTCCAAGGTACACAAACATGTTCTACTCCATTTCTAGATGAGGTGGCTTAGTGTATTTATTGTTTAGAGCATGCTGCCTGGGTTTGAATCCTGGCTCTGCCACTTATGGTTTCTGTGTCCTAGAGTTTAACTGTTCTGGCCTCACTTTCCCCATTTCTCAAGTGAAGATAATAGTAGTACCTATTTCCTAGGATTATTCATGACTAATAAATGAGCTAATATTTATGAAGCACTTAGCAGGGTGCCTGGCCTATAGCAAGAGCTAGGAAGCTGAACGCTGAGGTTCAGAGGGCCTAGCTGCACTTGGAGCAGAGCCCCCACAGGGGAAAGTTGTATTCAGGAGACTGTTGGTCAGCCTTGGCCCTGAAGTTAACATCTGTGAATCATCTGCTTTGTTTCCACATGCTTCATTGAAACTGTCCTGTAGGAGGCTTAGCACATATCCATGACCATTCCCTGTCCTTCCCAGAGGAAACTTTGATCTTTCTCCCTCTCCAATACCAGACTTCATCCCCACACTCTCTTTCTTATGTCTCCACTCTGCTCTTCAGGAGAGATTAAAATTCTGAGCAAGGTTATTATATCTCCCCTTCAGACATTCTGTGGTTAAAATCCTAGCCACTTCTATTTGCAGATTCAAGTAGATATTTGAGGCAGAAAATGCCTGCCAGCCAAGTGTTTCAGATTACATTTAGGAAGTTTGGGCTCATGATTTTGTGAACAAATCTCTGCGCTGACATTCTAGAAAACATGTGAAAGGGTATTCCTGAGAGAGGCTCAAAGCTCCAGAGAAATAATTACAGTGCCTTCTACTTGACAGGACTTTACAGTTTACCAAGTTCTTACACATTCATGATTTCATTTGCATCTTGTAACAACCCTGAGAAACAGTTGTGACAAGGATGAGGACTGTTCCTTTATAGATTACAGGGCTACAGACAAGAGAGATGCAAGGATTTGACATTCTTGCAAGAGCATGGTCTCTCACCTTCCAAACCTATGTATTTTCCCCAAATAACAACATGCTACATTAACATCTTTCTTTCATATACACTTTACAAAATACAGTATGAGGACAGTATCATTATATCAACAGAAAAGTCCCATGAATTAGATAAGGAAGTATTTTAATTACCATACAGTAGGCTATGCTTTGGTAACAAATAAGTCCTGATATCTCAGAAACTTAACCCAACAAAGAATGGTTATATGTTGACATCATAATTTGATGCAGGTCCAGGTGGTTCTCCATGGTGATTTTCCTCCAAACAGTAACCAGTACCCCTTCATATTATCATTCTCCATTTGAAAAACATGGCCTTAGAAGTCACCAGATAATGGTAACATAGTGTCATCAATTTCCTGAAAGGTTTCATAGTCAGGCCATCACTTCGACTGGCATCTTATTTACCTGAACCCAGTCATGACCCCAGCCTAACTAATTACAAAGGAAAGGTAGTCTTTTTGAATACCCAAGAACAACAAATGAGATGGGTTTTTAAAACACAAAGCATTCTTTGTGCCATTCCAAAATACACCAGTACTTGTTCTAGACTATGAGGAGTTGGCAAGTAAAATATCATGGTCAAAATCTTTGACTCTGTGCCAACTGTATGGCAGCAGCAAAATACCTGCAGAAAAAGACTGAATTATTTCAGAGGTGAAGCTTTCCAGGAGCTGAAGAATGTTGCTGTATATCACAACATGTTACCAGACCAGATGAAAGAAGGGAAGAATGATTTGTACATCACTGGGACTCAAATGGAAATATTACTATTTATTCATTCATTTTTTGTATCCCCATGTATATATCTGCAAACAATTTGAGCAGGTTTCTAATATTAAATCACATCAAAAAAAGAAACAAGATCAAAACCATACACACAAAATGAAAAGTAATTGAATACTTAGAGCAGAAATCTAACTATACCAAATACTTAGGATTGATTAATTGTTAAAACTGAACAATAGTTTTCTCTCTGGGCACCACAAGCTACAGTAGAAAGAATAGAGAGATTATGAAAATAGCATTTTTTAAAAGATTTTTTATTTATTTGAGAGAGAGAGAGCAGAGTGAGCAAGAGAGAGTACATGAGTGGGGGTGGAAGGCAGAGGGAGAGAGGCAAGCAGACTCCCCACTGAGCAGGGAGCCCAATGTGGGGCTCCAACCCAGGACGCTCAGATCGTGACCTGAACAGAAATCAGATGCTTAACTGACTGAGCCACCGAGACATCCCTGAAAATAGCATTTTGATTTCATTCAATGTCCCAGGGATTGTGTGAAATGTTATACACACATCAGCTTATTTGAACACACATCAGCTTGTGATGAACAGCAGTCACCACATCTTGAATTCCTTCTCAGTGAGATGACATAGAGTGTCTCGAGTACAGTCAGTGGTCAAGGCTAACCCAGGTTGCAACTCAGCTCTGATTGCAAAGTCTGTGCTCTTACCATAACCTAATATTTCTCTTCACCACATAAAAGAAAGCATGTAATTAAATACACACACAGACACACACACACACACACACACACACCAAAAATGTATCTACACTATTTTTCCTAAAAGAAATAGGTGGCATTTCTATCTGCTCCAAGTCAGCTGATAGAAAGTTTTCTCACTATTTTAAGTCCCTTGGAGGTTAGGGTAGGCTCACCTCTGGGCCTGCACCATGCCTGTGGCAAGGAGAGGATTTGAAAGCAAGGGGCAGACCCAGGGCAGGTAAACTAAGGCTCAGATTTCTATGCAAGGCCACACGGCAAAGGCTGTGCCACAGTCTTCTAGGCCATCTCTTAGCATTCCATTTATTAGATTGGATTACATTAGGTTCCAAAGGCCAACGTGCTAAAAGAGATTAAGTTTTCATTTTTGCTAAAGGACCAGAAACAAAGAGAAAAGAAAACCTGTAGGCTACGTATTGGTTCCCTTTACCATCTTTGATTGACACATGGACAGTTATTCGGCTTATTAAACTTGCTAATGACATTCCTGCTTCTCAGCAGTGCTATACTATATGTCACCTCTCTAATTAACAGCTGTTTCCATCCAAGCCTGCTGCATAGACTCAAGGCTACCAGTAGATCCTTTCCTAAAGCCAGAGACCAGGCATATCATCTAGAAATGTGCATTGGAAGAAACTGTGCTTTGCCTACTCCACAGCCTCCTGGAGGTTAGGGGCTGCCCCTGGGGTGTCTCAGAAGCATAGAGCTAAAAGAAACACATAGCAAGTGGCCACTGAGTAGCTGTATCCTGAGTTACGACATAAGCAGCCTTCACTCTTCCTGGTATACAGATTTCAGTTGCTGCAGTTTGGTTCAATAGGCATCAATTCCCCAACAACACAGATTATATCCAGTTACTACAGTAGAGTAATTAGGAGTCATTGAATAAGGTAGAAACTTTGCTGCTGGCTCTTTTAATCCACAGATCACCTAGAAAACAACAGACACATCTCATGGTCAGTGACCAATCAAGTCATATCTTTCAAAGTCTGGCAGTAACTGCTCATTCGGGGTGTGTGTGTGTGTGTGTGTGTGTGTGTGTGTGTGTGAGTTTGTGAACAGCCAGCAAACCTTGGAATTGTGCTGCCTCCTGGTCCCTCTTGGTGATAAACCCCTGGGACATTTTACAGAAATAGATAATCAAAAGAGGGGGATGGCCAACAAAGAAGAAGGAAAGGAAGCAAAAAGCACAAACAAAATTCAAATCATAAGCAAAATTCAGTGGTGCCTGGGTGGCTCAGTCAGATGAGCATCTGATTCTTGATTTTGGCTCAGGTCATGATCTCAGGGTTGTGAGATTGAGCCCCATGTGGAGCTTCACACTCAGCATGGAGTCCGCTTGAGATTCTCTTCCTCTTCCTCTCCCCCTGCTCACACACACTCTCTCTCTCTAAAATAAACAAACAAATAAATATCTACTTACAAAAAGAAGAAGGAAACTTCTAACTGAATGTAGATGGAGCAGTGATAGCTGACCCTGGAATGCTGAGTGCCGCCACTGGAAGACTACAGCCAGCCAGTTAGAGGAACTTAGAGAAGGTGACTTATCCACATAAATGAGGAAAAGGAGGAAAATATCCCAGAGAAATTGGCGCCTTCAAAAACTTCACATGAAAGGAACTCTCAGAGCAATTTCACAACCTTGAAGTCGCAAAGAAAAAAAAAAAAAAAAAAAAAAAACATTGGAAGCTAATCCAAACTTAGAGAGAAGCAAGACAATCCGCCAAAGCAGAGAGAGGATGTTCGCTTGGTGTTATAAGTGATGTGATGAGAAGGCAGGCATGGTTCAAACGACTCTTTATCACTTCTTTATAAGAAATAAAACACTTTGATTCTCAATGTTTCTAATGGTTTAAATAACACTGCATTAAGTAAATTGCAGTTTTACTATTTTTCCCCTTTCCTCATACATTTATAAATGACTATAAGAAAGCTTTCTAATGTTTTGATAGAAAGTTTTAGAGGTCACAGAACAACAATAAATTTTCCCACGGATTATTAAGATCATTTTGCCCGGTCATTTTTGCAGATGCACAGTGCCAAGCAAAGTGAGGACCTCCTGTATCTCCCTGCTCTTTCAGTGAGGAGTTCTGCTCAAATAAGGCATAATACAAAAATAATAGCCACTGAAAGGTGCTCTTATCACACACGAGAAAACAAGATCCACTGGATGATGTTTGTTCCTTCAACAAACTTCTGATGAGGGTTCCAATGGCCCAGACACAGTTCTGGAAATGAAGGAGGCCAATTAAAAAATATTTGACATTTTCCTGGAAGGAGCTTGTGGGATCTATAAGTGGCATGTAACTGGAGGGATAGAGGTTATTCAAAAGAAAGATCTCTATACATATATGGAATAGCTAAGCAGATATTTGGAGTTTCCTCTCTGATTCTCAGAAGAAATCCAGACTAAAGATAAATATGTAAGAGTCATTACCCTGCTGGTTATAGTGAAGGCCATAAGCCCTACCTGGGAGTCTCCCCAAGAGTAAGGCAGATACTACCTGTTGAATCCTCATTTCTTTTTAGCAATAGAATCCAGACTTTTTTGCCTGTCTTCTCACTCCATATGGTTAGATATTCAATGTGGGGCCTCTTCCCAGCTACAGAGCATACATCTGATTAGTCTAAGTCTATGAAAGTACTCCACTCTGAAAGGTTTGGGCTGGGATGCAGCTCTGGCTAGTAGGAAGTAAGGGCTAGGGGGTACTTCTGGGACAGTGTTCTTTGCTGGGGAAAAGAGAGTGAGACAAAAAAAGTGTCTATCTCTGTTGGCCAGCTTGTATAATGTGATACATGGGACTCAAAGCCAATTGCAACAACAGGAGGACACACCTAAGCACCAAGCCAACCTGCTGAGGGTCACAGAACAAAGAAAGGAGTGACTTCAGCTGCTGAATTAACCAACCTGGACCTGACTGATGTAGGAATTCCTTGATATGTGAGACCAATGTCTTTAAGATGTCAGCTGTCACTTAGTGCTGAGACATCCTAATACATTAGACAGGAAGCTGAGAAATGACAGAGATAAGGGGAGCCAGGGAAAGAGATGGAACGGGAAAGAGATGGAACAAGCTGGAGAGGAGAGAGGAGACACATGGGGTTCTAAGGAAGAGACCCAATACAGAGACTCTCAGCTCCCTTTGAACTCTGATCCAAAGATGTTTTTTCAACTTACTGAAGTCTAATTGACAAAATTGTAAGATATTGAAAGTATACATCTGACCGGGGACTTTCAAGCAGACAATCTGCCTTCTCTTGCAGATGTTAATTCATTTCCAAATACATATGCAAGCCAGAGAGGGTTTGAGAGTCAATCGGTGGAGGAAGAAAAATCACTATTACTGCCTTAACCAGAGAGAATTTGATATTTATTTTTTCTTTAGAAACCTGGGTTACATCTTCCAAGGCTCTCAAGCTGGTGACACATATAAAATGAAGATGAACATCTTAGCAGGTGGTAGAAAGTGAACAAGTATGGGCAACCAGCAATGACAGAAATGAGACAACCTGGAGCTTCAGTTAAGCTAAAATTATCCACAACCCGGGAGTAGATTATTATTAACAAAAACATACCAATAAAAGGTCAAGTGGAACTGTTAAAAACGAGCCCAATCTTGTTTCAGCTTTTCAAATTAAATAGGATATAGCATCTATATTTAAGCAAGAAATGTCTGTGGGGAAATTTTGTTGCATGTTATTGGATTTGGCTGTCAAGGAAGCATCATTTACTCCATAGTCTTAAAAATTAAATAAAGGGTCCTTGTATAATGAATGCTTTGTAATCATGATGAAGCAGGTGTCCAAAGGCCACAATGGGTATGAATTACTGCTATGGACTTGGAATTGGAGTTAGATCAAGAAAGTCAATTTTCTCCTCTGTTCTTCCAACTACCAGAAATTGAATTCATTACATAGAGATCAAGAGCTTTAGCTTTGGAGTCAGACAAACCTGGATAATATCAGCCCTACCAATTATTTAAGAATGTCACAAAGACTATGAGCTTCAGTTTCCTCGTGTGAAAACAGGAGCTATAATAATATAAGGTTATTACATGTAAGGCTATTATAAATATTTAATGTGATTGTTCTTGTAATATAATAACATAAGTCAAAATGGTGGATATAATGAATACGCATTAAACATTTACTTTGTGGCAGACATTTCATTAAGAGAAATAACATAGAGAAAAGTTGGGTTCATCAGCAATGCCAAGTTGTGATGAGAAAATTCATGCTCTGTTGACAATGTGGGGAATACGGTTTTTATCTTAGATAAAAGTGAGTTTTAAAACAATAATGAGAGGTTTGAATAGGAAAGACTAGTCAGTTCCTTAGACAGACAAGGTATTTTCCTTATATTGAGTAATTTGAATGACTTTAACACGACCTACTAGCTCCCTTATATTTTGTTTGAAGCTCCATTATGTCTTTAAGTTTTACCCTCCCCTGCAATATTCTATAACACGTGTGTTCTGTAAATCAGCCCAACATCTCTTCCCTCCTTTGAAGAATTTAATGTTTTCTGACTCTGCGTTGTTCTGTTGGGGCTTTAGTTCACAATTCTCCAATATTCTGGCGCTAAAGGGAGGGGGAAGATGGACAGGAGTGTCACTTACCCAGTCTTGGTTCATTATTATAATTAGCCACCTGATTTTAGACAGGCAGGTAACTCTGAGATTTTATAATTGGATTTCATAGATGGCAGCTTTCTGTCCCCTGAATTATAGGCTATGAGGATGTGACAGCCCCCCACCCTGAACTGTTGGCATCCAATTACATCTACTGGGAAGAAATAAATCTGCAGAAGAAAATGAAATCAACAAAGAGAAGCAGAAGGAAAAGCAGAGCTGAGAGACAGGAAGCCCTGAGGATATTGTTTGGGTCCCCAGATTCAGTCACACCTCACGTTAGCATCTCCTCCATCCCTCCCAGCCATGGAAATCAACAAATTCTCCTTTTTATTTAAGCTACTTTGATTAGAGTTATGTCACCTTTAATCAAAAGAGCTCTGATTAATTTAGAGATAATATAAAGCAAGTGTGTAGTCATTTAGCTAAAAGAGAAAAATCTAAAATTTTGTAGTAGAAAAACATGACGGGAAGTTGTAGAATGAAAATACTTGAAAGATGTTGATATAGAACACAGTTTTACCTCCACTTATCCTCCAAGGGTACCTTTGAGATTTCACAGGGAAACTACTATGTGTGTGTACCTCTCTCTGCAAAGACCTGTGACAGCCTGAGAACAACTTTCTTCTACTGTAGGTCAGTTGGCCCTTAAAGAATCATTTGCTGGGGCCATAAGACCAAAAATCCTCTCAGATGTTCAGAGTGATACAAGAAAAGTGTAGGAATAGGGTCTAAACAGGCGAGGATGGGAGTTGCAGCCAGCAGGAGACAACCCAGAAGAAACAACCACTTATGTTCAAGACCATCCAGGGGATGAAAATAGGAGAAAAAAGATACCAGAGATAATTTTGAGTATACTGACGTCCAGACAACTGGTTCCAACGTAAAATTTGCCTTTAGGCTTTCCATGCATTTATTGAACACAATATTTGATGGCTTTGGAGAACACACGTGTGTGGGGTGAGAGGCAGAGAGAGAGAGGGAGAGAGAGAATCTGAAGCAGATTCCCTGCTGAGTGTAGAGCTTGACTCAGGACTCAATATCACAACCCTGAGATCATGATGTGAGCCGAAATCAAGAGCCAGATACTTAACTGACAAAACCACCCAGGTGCCCCTTAAAAATGTTTATATTTTCTCTCAGAGCCAAGCAAACACATTAGTTCAAGAAGGAACCACACATGTGGTTAGGACATGTGCTTTATGACATGGCCATAGACCTGGTAACTGAGCCGATGTATTCAAGAAGCAGGGAGCATCTAAGCCACATACTGACTTATGCCCCTCTTGCCAGAGTCCCTTTCTAGACTTGATTCACTGTAGTATATAATTAGGAATTGTCACTTTAATGACTGAATGAATTAGTGAAGGTTACATGGGGATCCAGCAAAGGCTGAAATTAAGAGATTTTACAAAAATACATATGGCATGCTATGATGATTTAAATGACAAAATGCCAGGGGTGTCTGTTTTTCTTTCTATCCTTGAGTTTTGTCTATATTTGTATTTCCTGTTCAAGTGGACACTTTGCCTTCTCTGACTCCACAGGGACAGTAGTCATGTCTAATAGAGAAATAGTTCTTTTTAGACCAACTCATCCACTTATTCTTTTCATCGAAACATTTATTGAATCCTAGTGTGTGTCAGGCACTGTAATGAGTACTAAAAAGGGGAAGGATACTAAAGCATCATGGAATTTAAAATAAAGCAATTCTGCTGTCTTAGATCCAATCCAAGGAAAATGAGAAAGAAAGATAGATCTTGTGATCGCACAGGCCTATAGCCTGTGGCAGTTTAGAGTAAGTCTCCAGTTTAATAATAGTAACAGGTAGCATTTACTGATGTCCCAAGTACTGTGTTAAAAACTTCACCCATGTTATTCTATTTGATCCTTACAACAACTCTAAGAGGTAGAGCTTATGAGTAGATTAGTTCCCTTTTAGAGATGGGGAAACTGAGGCACAGAGAAGTTAATTAACTTATCCAAGGTCACAGTTAGTGAGTGCTCTATCGTGGCCCAAACTTAAAGCAGCCTGGCTTTAGAGCCCTTGTTCTTCATTTTAAACCTCTTGGAGATGGCCTATTGGGGACTCTTTTCTACCAGCTCAATTTCTGTATCAATTAGTTTATCAAAGGCAAGCCACTGCTGAATTCATGCCATGTATTTTTCTAGGTTCAAGAATGGGGAAAATAAGGAGGCCTGGGCCCCAGGTAGCTCTGGTAGCCCTTACATTCTGGTCAGGCTGATGGGACACATGTAACATACTATCTACAGACAAGATGGCCTTTGCTACAACAGTATTGTGTCATACTGCTGGGCCAAACTCCATGGTTCATGCTATTTGCAAACAGACTAGAAAGCAATCTAGAGAGGCACTTGAGTGGCTCAAAGGGTTAAGTGCCTGGCTTCAGCTCAGGTCATGATCCCACGTTCCTGGGATTGAGCACCACATCAGGCTCCCTGCTCAGCCAGGAGTCTGCTTCTCCCTCTCCCTCTGCCGCTACCCCCACTCATTCTCTCTCTCTCTCTCTCACAAATAAATAAAATCTTCAAAGAGGAAGAAAAGAAGGAAGGAAGGAAAGAAGAAAGGAAGGAAGGAAGGAAGGAAGGAAGGAAGGAAGGAAGGAAGGAAGGAAGGAAGGAAGGAAGGAAGGGAGAGAGGAAAAAAGGAATCAATCTAGAGTACTGGTTCCCAAACTTACTAGCACCTGGTGAATTTTTTAAATATTGATATCCACTCCTCCTCCTAGAGATTCTAATTTTATTGGTCTGGGGAACTGCATGGTCATCAGGGTCTTAAAATCTACCTAGGTGATTTTAATGTGCAGCAAAGTGTAAGAATGATCTGCTATTTATTGTATGGTTAGAGTAAAAACTAGAGGGATCACTTCATTTTATACACAGCTGCCATATTATTACCTATCTCCACACAATGTACTTTCATAGAACTCATTTAAACCTCACAATAAAGTAGCCATTAGTATGCCCATTTTATAGATGAGAATATTGAGGAGCAGAGAGGAAGGCACCTTGCCTGGAGTATAAGCCACAGAATCAAGACTTCCACCTGGGACTGTCTGCTTTTGAAGACAGTTCTCTTAGACAATATCCTAGTATGCTTCCTCACAAAAAGTGAGAACACTTGAAAGAAGTCAATAAGAACTGTGTACCCTGAAGGACAGAAGCAAGGACAAGAAGAGAGAAGGAGACATAGGATGGGGATGGGCAGTCAGCAAAGCCTGATGTCTCTAGGCATTTAGGACAGCAGACTAGAAAGGTTAACGTAGTAAAGTCGTGCTTCTCAGCATGAAGACTCCCTGTAAACACTGGAGAGCCTGTTAAAAACAGATTATTGGACCCCACTCTCCAAGCTTTTGATTCAGGAAGTCTAAAGCAGGTTCTGAAATGTTCATTTCTAACAAATTCCCAGATGAGGCTGATTATGTTGGGCCAGGGACCACACTCTGAGAACTACAAATTGCTATAGGATGGGCCCTTCTGGAAAATGGGACAGGGTTCCATTTGAAGATTTCCAGCAATTACTTTCCTGCAACTGGACATGGAGTCTGGATTTTAAGGTCATGGAAACTGGAAAAGAACATTCTGGGTGTCAAAAGCAGTTTATGCACTTTAGGGTAGGAGATGGAATTTGGGGAAGATCTTTTGCTTTCTTATGGAGGAACTGGTTTAGAGGGTCCTTTTATTCATGTGTCCATCCATTTATTACCCCCTGGGGAGGAGCAGCACCCAAAGAGTAATCTAAATGCAGGTACTTCTGGGATGTTAAGAATTTCAGTCAACAGGATAAGAGGCTATCTTCACTGTGGACCAAGCACATCTTGGCTCTACCAGTTTTTGTTCTTCCTCTGGTACAGTCTGAAAGTAGAGGTAGGACACAGCATTTGTGAAAGGCTGGGTAGGGTAAAGGTGAGGAATTCTTACATGGTGGTAAGTAAAGAGTAAAGTAGAAAAATGGGGGGCCCTGAGAGCATTGGACTCCAGGTTTGAGGAGGCAACACTATCATATACCCAGTACTGGATCTTCTGGATAATACCACTGCTACATCTATGGTCTGTCCTCTGTGTCAGGAAATGTCTTCTCTACATATTGATCCACTTAAGCCTCATAACAGCCCTGTGAGGCAAATTCTATTATCATCCCCATTTCACAGATGAGGAACTGAGGCAGGGAGACGTAATCTGCCCAAGATCACACAGTTACCACATAGCAGAACTGGAACTTGAACCCAGTGATCTGGTTCCAGAGTCTGTGCTCTTTTAACAGAACCTGTAGATGATAAATGATCATGGCTAACTTTTACTACATCTCTACTCTGTGGAAGCTTGATATTTCAGGAACATTATCTCATTTCCCCCTCATAATTACTATGAAATAAAATGTATCATTATTGCACTCATCCTACAGAAGAGGACACTTAGTACTAAATGCTACAGCCTCCCATTACCTGTGTTTTGGAAGAATTAAGGCTGGAGCTGGGCCCATCCTTTCCAATAAATGGTAAAGAGAGCACAGTGGTCAGAAGGAACAATTTTCAGGCACCATTTTGAGATCCACCAAGAAACCTAAAGTAGCCTCTTGAAAGGAGTTGCAATTAGACTGAGTCTGTGGGAATTAGCAGCAGTCCCGAGGCTCTCTGGGAGAGCTTGCTCCTGAAAGTCATAGTGGATTGAGGCAAGGCTGTGTTCATTGCATCTTATAGGTAAGGTACCCACTTGGGACCTGGGGAATTTGGATTCATTCATTGAGCAAATATGTTTTTGAATCTCTTCTAGGGCCCAAGCACTGTAGTAGGGATTTGGGATTTGTTAAGGAAGCAAACAGACAAAGGATATGCATCCTAAAGAATTATGTGTTTTAATGAGCAGCTTCTTGACAGCAAAGCAGAGATGAAAGATCCCTTCCAGTAGGGATATTAAATGAAGGGTTAGGAGACCTGACTTCTCATATGCCCTCCTCTGAAGCTCTCCACCATTGACACTCAATCTGTCTCTTCTGTACACTGGAGAGTATTCCTTCCTCACCCATATAGTAGGAAGAGGATAAGATACCAAATAGATGATCAGAAAGAAAGCATGATGTACCCACAAACAGCAAACTCTCCCTCTGGCTTAAACCCACTTTCCTGAAAACTTTTATATAATTACCCATAGCACATTGCTCAAGAGCGGGTAAGGACATGCTGTCTGCTATTCTTCATTTGAGCTCCAGGACTCCTGCTCTCCAGAGGGGCTTGGCAGATGATTAACAAGTCATCTGATGAATATGCAACATTATTCTGTCTTAATAAGTCCCGCAGCTGCTGGGAACTTGACAAGGAAAACAAAGCCATAGAAATACGTGACGGTTAAAAAAAACTGCCTGTCCACTTCCCAAAGTCTCCCCAGTTAGGGTCTCTGAGGCCCAAAGGGCCTGGGCTTTTCTGGAGATACAGAGTATGCTGCTGGTGGGATGCTCCCACACAGTCAGGGGTGCCCACTTTGAAAGCATCCTCTTTCCCTTCGTCATTTACTTCCTTTTCCATCAGTTTCATAATTCTCAATGTTGATATATATGCACATGTACACAGGCACTATTTTTTTCCATCAGATCACAAGTAAAGAATACTTACTTAGGGACAGGCACAATGGACAGAGCTAGGATCCTAAGATAGACCTGAGTGAAAATCCTAGCTTCTCCACTTACTAGCTATAGAGTCCTAGCAATTCCTTTAACCTTTTAAAGTTCCAGTGTCATCACTAGTAAGATGGGCAAAATAACACCTATCTCATGGTGTTGTGATAAGGATTATTAGCAGAGAACTAGAGTACAGTTGGTATTTAATAACCAATACTAATTATGTTAATATCATCACATCACCACTTCACACGAGAAGAGATTAAGGCCCCCCTCCAGAGTTTTTGCAGACATATTTTGGTGTTTTTGTCCAGCATCCATTACTCCTTTTTCTGGCACTAGCTTTCCAATGATCCTGTTCCTTGGTTTCATGGGGGTAAGGATGGAACTAAGTCCTCGTCACAGTAATTGGTTTTTGGAAAGGCACATGACCCAACCCAAGCCAAAGAACTGCAGTCCTCTGGCTTTAATTGGAACCATTAGAAAAAAGGAGTTTTCACTTTGTCTGGACCTAAACTCAGGAAAACATAAACCTGAAAAGGCTAGAGGCATGAGAAAGGGTGGCAGAGACCAGTGAAACAGATTCTACTGATAATATGCCTGAGATCCTACATCCAGCTCTATTAGAAGCCCTCGAGCTTTGAGGCAACACACTTGTAGTGATTAAGCCACTTTGACTTACAATTTTGGCAGGTTTGGTCACATGCAAACTAAACAGTTCTGATTTTGTGCATTTTACTCTGTGTGTATGTGTGTAGTTTTAGGTCAACATTTTTTCCAAGTTCCATATAGCTCAACACATCTTCCCAGGAACAATTCTCATCACTATTTCTATCAAGACATCTCTATGTAAATCATTTTTGGCCTATATATGTGGTCCAAGTGCTAAAAGCAGCAGGTTTGCACCACCTCCTACACAGTATCTGTGGTTTGACACAGTCTTGCATATTCAATAGAGATGTTAATTGATGCATTTTCTTCTAACAAAGCGAGGAGGTTTTTAATGTCTTAAGATACATAGATTACAATTCACAGCATTTGTAGGCACTGATGTTTGGTTTCTGTTTTCAAGATTGTTATTTTAAAATGTGGGGATCTTCCAGGAAACATTAAGGTCTTGTTTACATGCAAACTATAGTTTAATTCTGCAAATCGAAAGAGTTTTATGGAACTCTTTGAGGGGAATGTACATGGTAATAACCACAGTCAGCTTCTTCCCTTTAAGCTTGCTGACATATGGCCAAATGTGCTTCATCATTATTCTTCAGTAAAGTGCTATCTGTGCTTTGCATTTCTCATTAACAATTGGTTTCATTTCAGCTTATTCAAGCTTGGGCAAAGTCAGTGGAATGTGTAGATGGCCAAGCAGTTTCTAGCTGTCTGGAGTTGTTGCAGGTGAGTGTAGACAGAGAAGAACCATAGAGGTCATGACTATACTATGAGGTGTCCCTACTTCTATAGTCCTGAATGGGGTAGGAGCAATGGGATGGCATCATGCTCCTTACTTAGTATTGGGGTCTGTTGGCAGTCCACATTATTCATGGCACATAGTGCCTGTTCACCATTATAGCTGATTAATGTCCCTATGTCCTATTCCATATTATGCTACTTATATCTTAACTCCTTCATGGGGAAAAATGCATGTTGCCATTTGGCTGTGCATGTGCTTTTGAGTTGGACATGCCTACATTCAAGTCCTGTGAAGATTTGGTGGCCTAATATCTGTGAGTACCTAGCATAGGGTCTGGTCCTTAGGAGATTCTTTTTTTTTTTTTTTTAATTAATATCCTCAAGGGTTTCTTTTTTTATGATTTTATTTACTTATTCATGAAAGACACAGAAAGAGAGAGGGAAAGACACAGACAGAGGGAGAAGCAGGCTCCCCAAAGGGATCCCAATGTGGGACTCCATCCCAGGACCCCAGGATCACTCCCTGATCTAAAGGCAGATGCTCAACTACTGAGACACCCAGGCATCCCTGGTCCTTAGGAGATTCTCCCAAATATTCATATCCTGGTGCCTCTGCTCCTTACATTCTTCAGGGACAGAGTCCATGCATGTTTCACCTTTGCATGTTGCCGGCTCCTAGGAAAGGAGCATATGCCAAATGTTCTGGAATGAATGCCTGAAAAAGGGTGAGTTTTTGCTCATTAGTCAATTATTTGATTGTCTCTCCTGTTGCACTGGACTAGAATAAACTTGAAGAGCTGGAGGATTGGATTTGCCCGTGTTCATTATTGTCTCTTAAGTACCAGCACAGTTCTGGCACAAAGTAGGTATTAAATAAACACTGGCTGAATAAGTGAATGAACAAAAGACACTACCATCACTATTGGAGGTAACACTAAGAAATAGAGCTATATGGGTATAAGTGGTGTGTATATATGTGGGTGCAATGTGTAATGTGAGCGTACATGTGTGTGATGGTGATATGTGTGTGTGTGTACATAGCATTCCATTGTATTAGTATTCTGAGAGGGGCAGAGGAAGAGGCCATGGTGAGCAAAGGGACAGGGAAGTAGGCAGGAAATATGTTTGGGAAAAGTTGGACAAGGGATGAAAGAGGAGAGTCAAAGTCTATTGTAGAGTTGACTCCATAAAAGCCATCTTCAAAACACGATAGCAATTTGGTCCCAGAACTCAAATTCTTAACATGCAAATAAAAATGAATAGATTTATACCAATAACAATGCTATCTTCAGGTTGCAAGTACCAAATCTATGATTTGTTTTAATGTGCCCTTACTACCCACATACGTGTCCTCCATCACCATGCTAGGACCAGGGCACCTGTGTCTGGGCCAGTTTTGTCACTATTTTTTTAGTCCATGGACTGCCTTGACTGTTTTCCTACCATGTTTCAGCCAAACTTGAGAGGCATCTAGAACTCAAAGAATTCTCCTCCATTCCTGGCCTGACTTGCTGTCTGTGGTGGCCTTGGAACCTGCTTTCCTCTGAGTCATAAGCCATGGCTCCTGCTTTTTCCATGTGATTGTGGGATCCCTATCTCTTCGCTTGGCTTGTTCAACTTTTATATATGATATTTATGTGTTTCTTTTCTAATTATGAAATGGTAAAAATTGGGAGAAAAAATAGACACAAATATAAAGAAGAAAATTAAAATCACCCATGACCCCATTTCTCAGAAATAATGACTATACAAGTACACATACCTACACACATGGACACATACAACACACATCTTTTCCTCCCTTACCACCACAAAATTGAACTTTTACTTTCCATATTTTTGTAATATTTCCAATTTGGCTTTTTTTTTTTTTTACTAGTAATACACCATGTGTATAGTTTCTCAAACATATTTTTTTCAGTTTTGACTTTCAGAAACTGAAAATATTTCATGTGTGAACATATAATTATTTGTTTAATAAATCCCATATTGTTGAGCTCAAAGAATTTTCTTGTATTTCACTATGATAAATCAGAATGTCTTTATGGGAAAACCCTAGAAAGAAATTACCTGGCTAAAGTCTACATATTTTAAAAGATTTTTACACATACTGATAGACGGCCTTGCAGAAACATTAGACCCATTTCCTCTGTACACCAACACTGGATACTATACTTTTTTTTTTTTTTTTACATGTTTTTGTGATTAAAAAAATGTAATTTCCTAATGGGATTTACTGATATATGTTAAAATATAATAGTTCACTATATGTTAAATTTATCAATCCTTTTTTGTTCATATATAACACAACTATTTCCCAATTTTACTGTTTTCTTTTTCAGTTGTGTATAATTGGCTCTTGAACAATACAAGTTTGAAGCGCATGGCTCCACTTATACATGGATTTTGTCATAAATACAGTTTTGTACTGGAAAAGTATTTCCCTTCCTCATAATTTTCTTAACATGTTTTCTCTAGCTTACTTTATTATAAGAATATATTCTAAAATACATATAAAATATGTGTTAATTGCCTATTAATACTTTCAGTAAGGCTTGTGGTCAATAGCAGGTTATTAGTAGTTAAGTTTTTGGACAGTCAAAAGTTATACAATTATTTTCAACTGTGCAAAGAGTTAGCACTCCTAATCTCCACATTATTCAAAAGTCAACTGCATATGGAACTTATTAGTATACAGAAGGTATACTAATCTTTTCCTGAGCTCTGTTTTTCCAATTAATCTGTGGTTGTTATGATTTTTTTTCTCACATTTAACTTTAAGAACACTGTATGTGTGTGTTTTGCTTAGTATATAAGATGAGGAATTTATATAAATATATATATATATATACTGTTGCAAATGATTAACCAGGTATCTAGGCATCATTTACTGAACAATCCATGTTTACAGTTGATTTGCAATACTACATATATCATGTACAAAATATCTTTTTATCTTTATCTTTGGGTTTATTTCTAGAATTTCTATTTTATTTTATTACCTTGTCCAACACTATGCTCATATAATACCGTTTATTGTTACTTGATAAACCTTATTTAATATCTTGTAGAGAGAACAACCCTGGCCTATTACATTTTTAAATTTTTTAATAATATATATTTGATTATATTTATCTTTAAAATTCTATTTTCCCAGATGAATTTGATTACCCTTGTTTCATGTTTAAAAGTGTCCCAAAGGAAGGAGGGTACTTGATAGAATGAGCACTGGGTATTATATTATATGTTGGCAAACTGAATTTAAATTTTAAAAAAGGGAAAAAAATGTACAAAAGGAATTTTGATATTAAACTTAAATTTAAGATTGTACAGAGTAATAATCTTCAACGTCTTAAGCTTTTCCACTTAGTGAATTAAACTCTACTTAATTTTTTTGAAATATGTTTCTCTGCCTTTAGAAGTTTATTTTTTCCTTTAGAAATTTAAAAAAAAATTATGTAGGTTGTACATAAGTATGTTTGATAAGGTTATTTATAGATATTTTTGTATTTTTAGTATTTTCTTATTAGTTTTTAGTAGCACATAGTAAAGTGACATCTGTATATTTATTTTAATAATTATCAATTTATTGCAGTCCTATTAATTTCCTTTTTTTCAGTTTAATTCTTTTGGGTTTTTGAGGAATACTATCACTATTTACAAAAAAGGGCAATTTTGAATCCCCCCTCTGATTTTTTTAAAGCTTTTATTCATTTATTCATGAGAGACACAGAGAGAGAGAGTCAGAGACATAGGCAGAGAGAGAAGCAGGCTCCATGCAGGGAGCCCAAGTCCATGTGGGACTTGATCCTGGGACTCCAGGATCATGCCCTGGGCTGAAAGCAGATGCTCAACCACTGACTCCACCCAGGTGCCCTGTTGACTATTAGATTCTTCATATGTCATAATGTTAGAACTTCTACGATTGGTTGTTTTTTGCTTTTAAACTAATACTTTATTTTTTAAAAGATTTTATTTATTCATTTGGGGAGAGAGAGAGTTTGTGCACGTGAGTAAGGGGAGGGGCAAGAGAGAGAAGGAGAGAGAATCCTAAGCAGACTCTGTGCTGAGTGCAGAGCTGAAACAGTGACTTGATCCCATAAACCTGAGATCATGACCTGAGCTGAAATCAAGAGTGGGATGCTAAACTGACTGAGTCACCCTGGAACCCCTAGGCTTTATTTTATTTATTTATTTATTTATTTATTTATTTATTATTCATTCATTCATTCATTCATTCATTTATTTTATTCATGATGGTCACACACACAGAGAGAGAGAGAGGGGCAGAGACACAGGCAGAGGGAGAAGCAGGCTCCATGCACCGGGAGCCCGACGTGGGATTCGATCCCGGGGCTCCAGGATCGCGCCTTGGGCCAAAGGCAGGTGCTAAACCGCTGCGCCACCCAGGGATCCCCCCTAGACTTTATTTTTAAAGGCAGTTTTAGGTTCACAGAAAACTTTACTATAAAGTAGAGTCCTCCTATATGCCTGCGCTCCACCTCCTCCATGATCCACATCCTACATCATTCATTATATTACATTTGTTAACAATCAGTGAGCCAACATTAATACATCATTATCAACCTACATCCATGGTTTATATTCAAGTTCACTCTTTGTGCTTACATTCCAAGAGTTTTGACAAATGTATAATGCCATATAACCACCATTCTAAAAAAATAAAAAAAAAAAAACCACCATTATAGTATCATCTAGAATAGTTTCTTTCCCTAAAATTCCCCTTTGCTCTGCCTATTCATTCATCACTCCTTTTCCTGAACCCCTGACAACTATATGATATTCTAGAAAGAGTAAAACTAGAGCTGGTAAAAAGATCAGCTCTAGTTTTACTCTTTCTACAATATCATATAGTTGGAATCATGCAGCATGTAGCCTTTCAGATTGGTTTCTTTAATTTAGCTATATGGCTTTGAGTTTCCTTCATGTTCTTTTATTTGTTTTGTGACTTGATGGCTTTTATTTTTAGCACTGAATTGTATTTCATTGTCTAGATATGCTGCAGTTTATCCATTCAGCTAGTGAAGGATATGTTGGCTGACTCCAAGTTTGGACAATTATGAATAAAGCTGCTATACATATCTCTGGGTAGGTTGTGTGTGGACATAAGTTTTCAACCCTTTTGGGTAAATACCAAGAATCACGATTGCTGGATTATATAGTAATAGCATGTTTAGGTTTATAGGAAACTACCAAACTGTCTTCCAAATTGGCTGTACCATTTTGCGTTTCCATCAGCAATGAATGAGAGTGCTGGTTGATCCACATCACCACAGGCATTTGGTGTTATCAATATTTTGGATTTTAGTTATTTGAATAGGTATGTAATGATACAAAATTGTTTTAATTTGCAATTCCCTAATGATGTATGATAATGAGCATCTTTTCATATGCTTATTATATATATATTATATTATATATATATATGGTTGTACATATCATATATATGGTTGTATATATCACCTATATGGTTGTATATATATATATATACACACATACATACATCATCTGTGTGTATATATATAAATATATAATCTTTGGTGAGGTGTCTGTCAGATTTTTTGCCTATTTTTAAACTGAATAGTTCATTTACTTGATGTTGAGTTTTAAGAGTTCTTTGTATATTCTGAGTAAGCCGTTTATCAAATATGTCTTTTGCAAGTATTTTCTCCCTAAGTTACTTTTTAAATAGATGAGACAGGGAATATCCCACCTTATTCATGACTTCAATGGGGATAGCTCTGTTAGTCCAGCATTAAGGTAATGTGAGTTATAGACTTCAGGTGATAAGCCTACCTGTTACTGTAGAGGAAATATGGATTTAAATTCCCAAGTCACTAAACATGTCTAACAGATATGAATATTGAATTGCATGTTTTATAGCAAATCATGTTTCTCCTTTGACCATTAATATGAGAGATTGTATTAATAGATTCTTAATATTAAACTACTTTTACACTTCTGGATTAAATCACAATAGTATCATTTTAACATTTATAGAATTTAAATTACTAATATATTATTTTAATTGATCTATCCTATTCTCAGGTTTTACTACCATGTTTAAAGCTATAAAATCAACTAAAGAAATGTTATTCTTTTCCTACATTCTTTACTAGTTCATATATTTATCACTTTTCTTAAAGTTTGAGATGATTTACTCTAAATACCCAAATCATTTTTCTTTTATCTTTATTAATTTCTACTTCCTGCTTCCTATTGTTTGCTTTCCTTATCTAATTCATTATGCTTAGTATTTGCCTTATTTTTGTTTTATTTTGTTTAAGAATAAAAGCATTTAAGGGTAAGAGTTTGCCTCTGAGTTTAACTTAGGCTATAAATTCCCATACTTAATATTCTTATTATTAACTTTTAAATTACATATGCATATATATAATTTCTAATATATATATATTAACTATATATATATATGCTTTGTTCTTTGACCAAGATTTAATTATATTTGCATTTTCCAAATAATTAGATTTGTAAAATATGTGCTTGCAATTAATTTTTAACATTATTTCCTTTAAGGTAGAACATTATAGCCTGAAGTTAAAGAATATGATCCATCTGATTTCTGATAGTTTTAGAATCATTTGGAACTTTGTTTACGGCTTAATATATATGGATGGGTTGTTTGTTTGTTGTTGGTTTTTTTTTTGGTGTGTGCTTTATTGGAACTTGAATAAAAAAGGTATATTCTTTACAGAGTATAAAATTGGGTATATGTTTGCTAAATTAACGTTAAAATTTTATTTTTCAGAATCTCTAATTACTCATTTACTTTTATCACTGGGCCTGTCAAATGCAAAGAAATGTGTGCAAGTCATCTACCACCTTTTTGTCTATCATCATCTCATCTTGTGTTTTTATTAGCCTGTCCTTTATGTATTTTGATGTCATAATATTTAATAACTGTAATCCTTTTGCCTTCTTCCAATGCATTTTAAAAGAAATTCTTTTTATACCAAGGAGGAGTTTTTCAGGTATCAAATCAGTCATTTGGTATTTCTTCTATGGATTCAAATTCTGCCACTGCAATTTTAATTTCAATTTTATTTTTGTTTAAATTCATTCAGTTTCCTTTTATTTCCTCTGTATGTTCTCTAAATGCTAAAATATATGTAAAGTATTTTGAATGGTGCTTAGCATTCAATAAACATTAGTACTCAATAAACGTTAACTGTTATTGGTAACATCTAATTTTTTTGGCAGGTAACATATTTTACAGAGCTTATTAAGGACCTACTTGTATAAAATTGACATATTCCTTGTGTGTTTAAAGAGTGTACTCTTTCTAGGCTGCTAGAGAATAATACTCTCCTTTTTGTTACAGGTTCTACAAAGCTCTGCAGCATTCTGCTCTCCCATCTTGAATTGCTTCTCTAAGCTTAATGTTTGCCCTTAAACAAATTGGATGCAATCTCTGGTCATATTTACTAGACTAGGATTTGATTTTAGAATTCTCCGCCCAAATCTTAACTTGAAGGGCTTCGTGATATGACCTTCATTATAAATTCAGCAATCCAGCAACTTGGATGGGAAGAAGCTAGGGTCCTAGGTTGGCCACTGTTGGGAAAACTTGAGGCCATTTCTTCTTTATTATTTACTGAGTCATTTGTGATGGGGCCACATTTTTCAACCAGTTTTCTATTTGGCCTGGTCTCTTCACCAGTGGCAATCATTTCTTCTCATCTGACTGTTATGAAAACCCTGGGATCTCCACAGTGGCACGGATTTGAAGGTGGCTAATCTTCATGGTCAAAATACAGTTTAAATTCTATGTTTTATGCCACACAGCCTCCCTTTGCTCTTAAAACCAGGCGTTGCTAACAGGGGTTTTCTCTGTGATTCTTACTGGAGACAGATATCAATGTATCTACTGTGTCATTGTGCTTGTTTGTCCAGGAGAGGCCCAGTTTACACTTGTTGCAGATCAGTTAGTGCCTATTGATTATTTTAGTTCTCCCTTCTATTCTTTTTTTTTTTTTTTAATTTTTATTTATTTATGATAGTCACTCACAGAGAGAGAGAGAGGCAGAGACACAGGCAGAGGGAGAAGCAGGCTCCATGCACTGGGAGCCTGATGTGGGATTTGATCCTGGGTCTCCAGGATCGCGCCCTGGGCCAAAGGCAGGCGCCAAACCACTGCGCCACCCAGGGATCCCTCTCCCTTCTATTCTCAAAAAGTGTCCCTGTTTGGGATATCAATAATATAATTTCCATATGAGTGATCTGTTCAGAGCTGCTTGCATAGCAGGTGGCTTTGTAAAGAAAAGGCTGATCCCTCTGAAAGGGACCTAGCTCTGGCACCATAAAGTAATAAACCTTTCAATAAGGGGTGAGAGTCCAATGAGGTTGTATATTTGAG
This sequence comes from Canis lupus familiaris, assembly GCF_011100685.1. Classification (NCBI taxonomy): domain Eukaryota; kingdom Metazoa; phylum Chordata; class Mammalia; order Carnivora; family Canidae; genus Canis; species Canis lupus. The sequence goes on from NC_049249.1 coordinate 23,222,641, forward strand.
AGTAAATGCCAGGTATTACTCCCATGTATTCATGGGACATCATTCTCTTTGTTCCATTTGTTTGGAACTTTTTCTCAGAATCAGTACATTTCCCTTGGGAAACTGTATCAGAATTCACACTTGGAAAGCAACATGTCTAACACATCAAACTTCATAATCAGAGGCCATGTCTCTCTGCTCAGCCTCATTCATCTCCTGCCCATTACCAATCCCTTAAACTCCAGGAGGCCACAGCCGACACACATCTTTAGGTGACAGAAAAGGCTGATGCAACCATAATAAGTTGTCAGCTAGTTCAACCCTAAGCAGTTGGAGGCAACAACAATAATTAGGTTTAGAATAGGTGTAGAAGCAGAAAAGTAATGAAGTATTCCACACTGCATTTGGTTACCAGGCAGGCAGGGTACCATAAGCCCCTGTTTATCTAGACAAATTAGATGCCAAAGTCATTTTGTTCACCAAATAATGAGCAGGCATAATTACCAAAAGGATGATTGGGCTACTCCCCAACTAGATTCCCTTCCTCTATGAATCCCTAAAACTCCTGCAGAGGCAGGCTAGAGGCTTGAAGCAGATCATGCTCCCTTCCTAACAGCTAGAGGCCCAACAAGGAAGCCAATGTGGCAGGTGGAAACAAAGTCTAGGTAAGATGGTGGGTGAGATGCTGGGGTGGAGGTTGGGAAAAAAAGAGTTGGGACACATGGCTCTCTGACTTTGTCAGCTCTCTTACATTTAAACTCATCATCAGGGACTATCCATATTTTGCTTTCCACCAAAAAGATGAGGAAAGAGGGATCCCTGGGTGGCGCAGTGGTTTAGCGCCTGCCTTTGGCCCAGGGCGTGATCCTGGAGACCCAGGATCGAATCCCACGTCGGGCTCCCTGCATGAGGCCTGCCTCTCCCTCTGCCTGTGTCTCTGCCTCTCTCTCTCTATGTGTGACTATCATGAATAAATAAATAAATAAATAAAATCTTTAAAAAAAAAAAAAAGATGAGGAAAGAGGTGACTGCTGACTTCAGGCTTATCCCTTCACCACCAGATCATCTTGCTTCTGCCACTCCTCATAGGAGCAGAGCAAGAACATGAGACTTGAATCCAGACAGACCTGGGATCAAATCCTTGCTCTGCCATTTACTAAATGCATGGCCTTAAAAAATGTTTGTTTGCTTTCTTTCTGTCTTACTTCTCTCATTCATAAAATGAGGAAAGATATTATTATATGCCTTCCTCACAATGTTAGCATGAGAAATTAATGACATGGCACTTACAAAGTGCTTAGCTCAGGCTTGGCACATAATGGGATTTAATTAATGGCAGCCTCTATTATGGTTAATATTTGTTGGATGAGAAAACAACTGAATAAATGAATGAATGGATGAAATGGAACTAGAGTGGAGGGTGGACTGAATGAATAATAATTCAGCAACTCTCTGCCTTAGGCTCTGTTCTAGCATTGGAGAGAAAATGGTGAGTAAAAGTCAGATGCCATCCCTAATGTACCAATAGTACTGTAGTCAGACTTTACTTTTACAAGGAAACGTAGTATTGATAAATGTCCTTCTAAAAATGGAGTTAAATGCTCCAGGAGAACATAAAGCAAGAAAACCTGATCTTAGGGGAAGCTTTCCTGAGAATGAACCATTTCTTGAGACATGATCATCTCAGATCTGAGGGATGAGAAGAAGTTAAGGAAAGGGAGTGGAGAGCATTCCAGAAGATGAAACAGCTTGCATGAAGGTCCTCCAGTGGAAGGAAACATGATGTGGCCAAGGATCCAAAGAAGCCAGTATTGTGTCTTTGAGGTATCAGCTTTGAAGATCCATGGAACTGGAAGTCAGAAGAAAGCACCTGGATCCTGAGGCCATCTCCATGCTGTCAGCACATGGGCATGGATGAGCTGACATAGGAGAATAGAGGTTTAGTAAGCAACCCAGGAAAACTGGTTATCATATATGCCAGGGAATTTCAGTTACTATTGCTGCATCAACCATTTTGGTTTGCTCATGATTTTGTGGATTGGGGATTTGCAAAGGTCTTGCCCAGGGATTCCCACCTGGGAGTCTCTCTTACAGTTATAATCAGATGTCAGCTAGGGCTGCAGCTGGACATCCAAGGTGGCTCCCTGGCATGGCTAACACTGGTTTACAGCTGGGGACTCAGCTGGAGATGCTGACTGGCATGCCTACACAGAGCATCTCCAACATAGTGATTTCAGGGCAGTTGAGCTTTGTAAATGATAGTTGGTTTCCCCCAGAGAACAAGGCAAAAGCTCCCTTCCCTATTGTTACAGGCTAGAGTCAACAGTCTAACTCATTCTGCAGTCCATTGGTTGAAGCAATCACAAGGCCAATCAGATTCAAGGGAAGGGGGCACAGACCTTACCTTTCCATGGGAGGAGTGTGAACAAATGTCAGTCGGATTTTGAAACCATCACATAAAAGAAAATAAATAGCTTGTGTTAATTGTTGCTAAGGGCTCAAATACAATGGGACATGAGAAAAAGATAGGATTTAGCAATGTAGAGATCACCATTGACCTTAGCAAGAGTGGTTTCATGGAAAGATGGAGGCTGACACAATAAAGGCCACTTGTCAAGAAATTTGGCTGATAAAAAAGAATGAAATCTTGCCATTTGCAAGACGTGGATGAAGCTAAAGTGTATTACACTGGCTGAAATAAGTCAATGAGAGACAGATAAATACCATATGATTTCACTTATATGTGGAATTTAAGAAATTAAACAGATGAACATAGAGGGAAGAAAAGAGAGAGGCAAACCATGAGACTCTTAACTACAGAGAAAAAACTGAGAGTTGTGGTAAGATGAGCTAAATGGGTAATGAGGATTAAGGAGGGCACTTGTGATGAGCACTGGGTGTTATATATAACTGATGAATCACTAAATTCTACTCCTGAAACTAATATTGCACTATATCTTAACTAGCTACAATTTAAATAAAAACTTGAAACATTAAAAAAAAATTGGCTGAAGTGAGAAGGAACAAGATGGATGGTAACTGGAAAGGGCTGGAGGTAAAGTTGTCTCTATTTCTTCCTTCTTTCCTCTCTCAGTAGGAGAGCTTTCACTGTGTTTAAATGATGGGAAAGGGGCACCTGGGTGGCTCAGTGGCTTAGTGTCTGCCTTTGGCTCAGGGCATGATCCTGGGGTCCTGGGATTGAGTCCCACATCAGGCCCCCCAGAAGGAGTCTGCTTCTCCCTCTGCCTATGTCTTTGCCTCTCTCTGTGTGTCTCTCATAAATAAAAAAACAAACAAATCTTTTTAAAAAAATGATGATGGGAAAATCCCAGATGCACAGAAACACACTCAGTTTCTCCTTTTCTAAAGTTCTCTAGCATATATTGCTGATCTCCTTCACCCAGACATGGCACAAGATACATTAGTGTTAAAGTGACCCTTGTTCATATGTATATGTTTTATAACCTTGGGACACTGTAAGGATTTCTTCTCTGCTCTAGTTCTCATGGTGTCTCACACAGAAAAACTGAGCTCATGTAATGTCTCAGTAAATATGCTACTTATTGGGGAATCCCTGGGTGGCTCAGCAATTTAGTGCCTGCCTTCAGCCCAGGGCCTGATCCTGGAGTCTCGGGATTGAGTCCCACATCAGGCTCCCTGCATGGAGCCTGCTTCTCCCTCTGCCTGTGTCTCTGCCTCTCTCTCTCTCTTTGTGTCTCTCATGAATAAATAAATAAAAATCTTTAAAAAGATATGCTACTTATTAATATATGTGGGTCAGAGGCTCAGAAATTCTCAAGAGCAGAGCTTGGGTCATCACCCTGTGTTTCTTCCAGTGCCTGGAATAGCAGCTGGGCCATATGAGTATTCAATACTCATTTAACAAACCAAACCCAATTGAACCAAGGAGACAAAACTGCTCCAATGGAATTATTTAACAATGACCACGTCAGCCTCAAAAGTTCTCATTTTGAGGATTTTTCAGACATATCTGCTAAATGTTGAAGCAACTCTATCTCTGGCCAAGTGGGACTATTCTCCAAAGATGATGGTCAGATCCAGACTTCATCCAATATTTATTGAGAATCTGCAACATGCCAGACACCTTGGCCTGGGGAAAGTCCTTACCTCACACTTAACAAATTCTGGAGGCAGTAGCTATCGGTGCCTATATTATACGTCCTAAATGCCAAATATCTAGGTGTGTCAGAGCAGGATGGTTTATTTAGATAGCAAACAAGCCCTTTGGTTAGGGATTTTGAAAATAATACAATCTATTTTCCTTCCTCCTAGCAATTTTCCATTCTTATGTAATGTGTGTTCTATAAAGCTCTGGCCAAGCCAGGAAGCAGAAAGCAGCAGCCAACACATATCAAATGTGCTCAGGACCAGGGGGCCAAGACTCTGTGCCAGAGGAGTCTGAACTTGCTGGATGCCTTGGCCTGACAAAATTAGAGGAAAATAGGTAGTGCAGGTGAGTTCAGAACCCCTCAATCACAGTGATGAACAGGGAGTGTAAGTGGAAGCCTAAACCATGAGCAGCACCAATGATTTGGAGAATGGACTTCATTGGCTCATGTTTCCTGGGAGAGGGAAAAATGTACCTAGGAAATCTGCTCTCAATTAAGAATCTTTCATTCTGGTCTCTATTTCTGGCTCTTTCCTTTGGCATGTCACTGTCTTCTCTAAGCAAGTAAGCAAGTATCTGCAGGTGGCTTTCTAACTCAGTGGATGATTGACCTTTTCTGAAAGTTCATTGATGACTAGTTTAAGTAAGTTCTGGAAATCTAGAAGGCTAGGGTACCTGGGTAGCTCAGTCAGTTAAGCGTCTGACTCTTTTTTTTTTTTTTTTAAGATTTTATTTATTCATGAGAGACACAGAGACAAAGAGAGGCAGAGACACAGGCAGAGGAGAGGGAGAAGCAGGATCCATGCAGGGAGCCTGACATGGGATTCGATCTCAGGTCCCAGGTCTCCAGGATTACACCCTGGGCTGAAGGCAGTGCTAAACCGCTGAGCCACTGGGGCTGCCCTGCCTCTGACTCTTGATTTTGGCTCAGGTCATAATCTCATGATCTCAGGGTTATGGGATCAAGGCCTGTGTCTAGCTTTGATCTCAGTGTGGGGTCTGCTCCAGATTTTCTCTCCCTCCTATTCACTCACTCTCTCTCAAATAAATAAATGAAATCTTAAAAAAAAAAATCTAATGGGCTTCTTACCTAACTAGAACTATTTTTACCTATTAGGAAATAGAGAAACAGTACAACTCAGAATTTTTCCACCGCCTTCTGTTAGTCTAAGGTTGGGGAAATGTTTTCCTTGACTCTCTTAGAGTCTGTGGCTAGGTATGAAAATTAAACTAACAAAGATTAACAGGAAAAAAAGCATACAAGTTTATTTAATATAAGTCTTACATGATGCAAGGCCTTCATAAGGAAAGAAGACTCAAAGAAATAGACCTGTGTATCACTATGCAAGGTTTGATAAAGAGTCAATAGTCGTGGAGAAATATCATTGCTTAAGGAGGATGAGCTAATTGTAGTAAATAGGGAGAAACTTAAAAAGTTCTGTTTGTTAGAATTTTTCTTACCTGGTATCACTTCATCTTTGGAAATAAGGATGCTTCTTTCCTCCTAATATAGGGAGGGCACCTCTCACATGAGCATTTTATGCCCTGGTTGAAGAAAGAGAATGAGGGGAAGATCAGAGTGACCTTCCTGCTTCTGTAGTTTTTGTCAAACTCCTTCAGCTTAAATTATCCAATACGCTATGGTGTCATATATGGGGGGATTTGTACTGAACTCCATCAGTAGTCTCTCTCTACTCCTTGTCCCCTTTCCCAGCTTCACATAAAATACAATATGCTACAACTGTTAAATTTAATGGGCCACTTCTAACTGATAGTACTTTTGCCTATACTTCCAACTTCTGGAGGTAAATATAGATTTCCATGTTTAATTGAATAATACATTTTAATAATTGTTCTTTTCTGAGCAGGAGCCTTGAAACACCCAGTCCAATAGTTTTTAATTCAGTATAAAGTGTCTCTTGATACTTTTATGAATCTTTCCATACCAATGAGAGGCTGCAATTAACATAAATGGCTGGAGAATACACAGTAAGCTTAATCTTTTACATAGCACCAACTTGAATATTAATCACTTCAGCTGGAATGAGAAGGGATAAATAGTAGCCTTTGATACTGAAGTACATTTTGAAACAAAATTACTCTTTCCTTGATTTATTTGGGAAGAATTAGAAAATTGGAATTAGAAAATACATTTGTCCTGTAGGAAGAAAAATAGAAATAGAAACTCTCCAATCCTGGTTTCAGAAGCACCGAAATGTTAAGGGGTCTTTCTGTACACTGACATTGAAGGCTACTCCTCACACTTCATATCTAATCTGTGTAATAAACATCAGAGTCATTTGTAGGGATGGAATGAGTACAACATTTACTTAACCACTGGTCAAATGAAGATGTTATAATGGCTAAATATTACTAGTCCATGCTGCCTCTCCTTCAGAGATAGATGTCTTGGTACTGCCTGGCTTTAGGGCCAACCATCTTTTGAACCACTTGTTGTCTAAAAATATTTTCACATTTATTGAGGCCCCAGTAAAAAAATGCAACTTATTGTGAAACAGGTTGCAATATTTTATGGTAGTTAGGGATCCTTCTCCCTCTCTCCTCCATTACCAGTCAGTCCTCAGGTAGCACCTTAGTTTCTTTACAAGTCTTCCAATTCCTTCCCTTCCAGTCCATCCCAACACCCATCACACCAGTTTAGGCTCTCAGAACACTTGCCTGTCCCCCAGCAGTACCTCCAGCCTTCCTCCCATGACTTGTCATCATCTAATTCACCACTCTGTACATAAGAGATTAGGTGAAGAGAAAGATAAGCTTGGGAATCAAAGAGACTTAAATTTGAATCTGGGGCCCCACACTTTGTAGCTATGTGAACTTAGACAAGCCACTTTCATGTCTTTGAGTCCCTATTAACTCACCTACCTGTGAATAACTGCTTTTCTTTCACAGTTCTTAAGAAAACTATATGGAGAAACTCAAATGACACCCAAGTAAAATATCCTTACTGTTGGCTGCTCATATGTGCTCATGCAATCCAGAAGAATTCTCCAAATAGTTTTTTCCTTGAGCTTAGGGTTTTATCTTCTAAGCTTTTTGGAGTCTAAAGAAAAGTAGAATTTCAGGAGTGGTTCCTCTTCTTTCAATTCATCACTAGCTCTTTACTCAGTCTGAGCCTTCCATCTCAGCTTTTATAGACATTTTTCATAACTACTCCCTCAAAGTTACAAAAGAGCAATGTATGGGAGAAAGAAGGCTCTTCCTCTGGCTTCCTTCAGTGGCTGTGACACATGAATCAAAATTATAAGAGATACATTTACAGGAGAAAAAGAAAACAAATTTAATCACTTGTGTAGGCATGGGATTTTACAAGAAATGTAACTCAAAGAAGTGGTTAGAATTTGAGGCTTTGCACATTGAGTGATCTTTCGGTTGGTTCCTGTGCTCCTCTGACATGCCCCATTGTTTTGTTTTTTGAATACTTTTATACTTTCAAAGACGCTACAAGATGTTTCAGGATTATCTTGCTTATTTCCTACCCCAGTCCTCATAACATCTATTTCTCTGAGATATCCTGGTTCTTTTATTGGCGAGTGGTATTAGAAACCAAGAGCTGGTACTAGGTATACTCATTACTATTGGGGTATCATTTCTTTTAGGCCCCTCAAATGATGGAGCAAATATATGAGTGAATACTAACCTGTATATATACATTTATCTAAAAATATTTCTATGTGCAACCATCTGTATGTATATCAAAGTAACATGAGTTCTTACTGATGTCTCCTGCTCTAATCCATTATCACTGGATCGTTCTACTCACCTCCCCTCGCTTATCTGCAAATTATTACTCCAACAGTGACAAATATGGTTCCCACTACCCACCACCCATTTACTTAATTTTTCAAGTATACATGTAGAGTAGTATCAGAGCTTATAACTCATATTTTCATGGGAAATAACTTTATCAACTACAGTGTAGGTCTCATGTGCAGTTCCTTTTGCCTTTAAACTTACAGATGCCACTCTTTTCCAAAGTTACTTAGATCAGTAAAATTGTTTCATACATTTGTAATATATTTAGATTCTCTTGCCACAGTATGCCACAGTATGTATTCCTTCCTGGGATCTGGGAGTTGTTTTTAACCATATTGACACAATATTCTAGTCCAACTTTTTATATATTAATTCATAAAAGTGGTCACTGTATATCCACCAAAAAGGGTCAACTTTAGGGTTTGCTTGGGAGGCATGCTTTTTCTGCTTCATCCATCATTCTGAGGACAGAGAAAATTTACTTTTACAATAGGAATTTTCTTCCTATTTTATACTAAATCAGCTTTTTCAAAACTATGGAATGTTATATGGACTTTAGTTACCAATGCCCATTATGTCTATATCATGTGATCCTTTTAATAAAATTTTGTCCTGATCTTTTCCCTCTGTACCAAAAAAGCACTTTCCCCAACCTGCATAAATGTTGGGTATTGATTATGTCCTTGAGATTTAAGGATTAGCAAATTTGAACATATTTGGGTAGCAGCGAGGCCAACAAGAGCCAGTGACAGCCATCTTGCTAAACTTCGACATGCCTGCATCCTAGCCCACCCTTCTTCCCAGCTACTAAGCCCTGTCTCTTACCTCTTTAGAAACTCTATAATTGCATTTTTTTTAGTTCCGTGTTTCCTAAAAGAGGATACTAATAGGATTATGTCTGTGACTTTGCAGAATCCAGTTTAAAGGAAAGAAACTGTAGAAAACCATCTCCTCAAACACTAGAGATACAACTCAATTATTAAAGAACAAGCTGGAATACCCACTAGGTTGTAGAAGCCAAGGCTGAGCCAGAAAATTTCAGTTGTATAACTTTAAGAATATAATGGTGTATCTTGGTCTTAGCTCCTCAGTGTTAAACATGTCTTTCATTGTATTTGAGTGCCGCATTCAGTTTCAAGGGCCCTCTGTGCTTCAACCAATCGGAATGGCACTCACACAGGGACACTTGTGGCTTGCCTACTAAATGGTGGCACAGAATTACATTTCTAAGTAGCAGCAAAGCCCTTGACAAAAAAAAAAAAAAACTGTTTTAAAACCTGGGGGAGTTGTTAGCACTGAGTAATTAATAATAAGCGAATGCTTGCAGATTAACAGGAATATGCCAACACTAAAATTGCCTAACACTTGGAAAGCAGGTAAGTGCATGCATGCACACACACACACACACACACACACACACGGATTCCTACCCTGTAAAGAAGAAGGTTTCTTTCTCATGGCAACATTTCTGACTCAGGCTGCATATTTAGACATATTTTTAAAATTACTAGAAGCAATTTTATACTATACAGTGCTCATAAAGATTAACATTTAGGGAGCTCCAGTGAAAATAAATATTAACTAGTTCTAAAAAATTAAAAAAAAAAAACCTACTTGGATGACTTTTTTTTCTTATTTTTCATTCTATGATTGTTCAAAAATCACCACATGCCTGGATCCTCCAGTTAAGAAAACTATTAGCGAGAATCTTAACCTGTAATAAGCATGTGCTCCCAAAAGAAAGGCACTAGGAGCCTCCTAATTTTATAACCAGAACACCAGCATGTGTATTTGTCAAAGTACTAAGCTACATCATGAGCAGGAGACAATAAGTCAAATATGATTTTGAAAATTTAATGTGTCAATTTAAAACTGCCACTCACAGACTGGTTAGAAAACCAATTTTCAGAGGAGCGGGTCAGAAGTGGTAAACAAATTCCCACTGCTAAGCAGTTGCTGATGTAAATTGTCTGAATGAAAGATATTTATTCATGACCACAGTGGGCTCAAAAAAAAATTAATTTAGAGGCTTTTTTTCCACCTTCCCTGGAGTATGCAATTCTTAAATAAATGATCAATAGCTGACTTGAGCCAAACAGAAGGACTTGTCCAGGATCAGGCAGGTAATTACTTACAGTGATGAGCTGAGGAAGTAAGGCATCTGGGGACATAGTAGCATTAATCATGCCTTTAAACCATTTCTCCCTTTCTAGTTGCATTATTTGAAAAATCACTGAACAACTTTGTCCACTAGAAATTTCATAGATCAGGGTGCATGCTTCAGATACCTCCATTTTCAGGGCAAACCCCAAAGCAGGCAGAAAGAATTACTAATGGGAAGTCATGGCATTTTGTGCTTTTTTTGAAGACATCCAGTTACTGGTTGGCCAAGAGAGACTGAATGAGTGGGAGCTGGGGGAGGTGAATGACACAGGAGCAATTTGGGCCTGTAAATATTTGTTTAGTTGCCTAGTGGGAGTCGAGGGTAGAACATTTCCTCCATTTAGTCCTTAGAACAAAATCCCCACAGCTAGTGCTAGAACTTTCAGCCTCTACAAACTGGACCAAGATGAAAAGGCTAATGTGAACTAAATCTAGTACTTCAGACCTGGAAGTTCCTTTATTTTTCCCCAAAGATGATTACCTCCCAGAACCATGAAAGAAAATTGCTATACAGTATGGCAAAACTGAAGGAATACTAGGTGTGCAAGTGAACTCACCCTCCAAATTCTTCTTCTGGGAATCTAGAAGTAGCTACTCAAGTATGTAAACTTAGCCACAGCTAAAATGATAAGCAATCTCATGTCCATCCCCAAGAAAATGGGCTAACTTAAAAAAATGAATCTTTTATAACCATGAAAAATGATAGGTAGATCTATATACATTGTATGGAATGATTAGTGACATAATTAAGTGAAATAAAAGCTAGAAACTGAAGAGTAGACATAGTTTGCTTCCATTCATATAAAAGTATATATTTATATATATTTTTTATATATTATCACTTTACACACATTTTTCAAAATTCTGAAAAACTATAATGGTTAAGTTTTAGAAATGGGAATGGAAGTCATAAAAATGCGAAGAGAAGCTTACACTTTCCTTTGTCTTTATTTTTTTTAGTGTGTTGATTATAAGATTAAAATTCAGTTAATAAAAAGCCCCTTTTTGTTCAGAAAAACACAGATCCAGTAGTGTTGCTCTTAGTTCTAATTCCTCTATAATTTGGTGACCAAAAAGAGCTTACTAAAACCAGGTCCTAGGGGTCAGAAGTGGGCTCTATCATTTATTTATTAGTTGCATGACCTGAGGTAAGTCACTTATGGGTTTTTCTTTAAATGAATAGATTGTATTCAATCTATTGAATTTAAATGAATACAATCTATTCATTTAAATTCAGGTAAATTCAAAGAAGATAGCACATCTACTGTCTTGGCTAAGTGTTTTGAAGGCTAGAGGAGAAGCAGAGGGATTCCAGGTACTGGGTACACATCTCTGCTTTAAAAATGGATTTAACTTTATCTAGTCTGCATATATAGAACTTCCATGTAAGTTACAATTAAAAGAAGGGTCTTGTGGCCAAAATATACTGAAAAACCTAACATCCCATGGATGTAATGGATGCACATCTGTATCAGGTACCATTTATTGAGTACTTAGAATGTGTCAAACACTTAGGTCTAACTTTATATGTAGCATTTCTGTTAATCCTTATAGTAACTCTATGAAGTAGGTGCTATTATCATCTCCATCTTACAGTTAAGGAGACACAAGTAATCTCTTTTGCTCTGGCCTATATCTCATAGCAAGAAAGCATGGAAGCAGAGCTGGAGAACAAACTCAAGAACTTGTGACTCTCAAGTCAATATACTTGATGACTAAGAGATATCCACCAGGCATTCAAAGAAGAGAGAGTGTATTCTCATCTACTAACTCATACCTAGCCCACCAGGCTGAGTGGCAAAATCACAGTAAGGTAAAGGCTTGGCCAGTGCTACTTACATAGTGGTCTAGGAATGAGCAGTATCACCTGGGAGCTTATTAAAAATTATAAAATCATAAGCCCTTCCTTATATCAACTAAATCAGCATCTCTGGTGGTGAGGTGGATTTGTATTTTAATAAAATCCTTAAGGAATTCTCATGTGCCTTCAAGCATGAAAAGTAGCCTGGGGACCACTACTCAAAATTCAGTTCTGGAACAGTGGTTCTCACCCTTGCTTAATATTAGAATTATTTGGAAATTTCCTTAAAATATCGATGCTGCAGCTCCACCATAGATCAATTAAATCATGAGTGTCACCTGACAGTGTGTATTTGTAATAGCTGTCTAGATTATTCAGATGTGCAGCCAGAGTTGAAAGTCATTTTTCTAGACCTAAAACTTGGGAAACAGTGGGTCTCAGCCCCTGGTTGTACATTGTAATCACCTATGGAGCATTAATAATACTGAGTCTTGAGTCTCTTCCCACCCCTCCTCAAGATTTTATTTTAATGCCTCTGAGGAGTGGCCTGGACTTCGGGATTTTTTTTATATTCTCCAAGCAACTTGAACATATAGCCAGTCAAGAATAACTATAAAATGTGTAGGAGGGAAGACCCAACACAAACCTGGTTTCCAATTCTACCAAGCTCATCTTCCTATATGGAAGCAGCAGAAGCCTAAGGATAATGGCAAAAATTGTTCCAATGGATAAGCCATCAGCACCTGAGCACTCTGAGAAGATTCCTAGTCTTGGCCATTGCATTGAAAGATACTTATTTGCCAACCTGACTAACACATGTAAAAGGTGTGCTGCTTTGCTTCCTATTGCTGCCTCTAAACACTCAGACAGGTAGAAATGAGTACAGACACTGCAGTATGTGAGCTTGACACTTATTTAGCTGTAACCTCAGAAATCTGAATCATCATTCCCAGGGAAGAGCTAAAATTGCAGCCTGTTGAGAAGGAGATGCTCAAAGGAAATGAACTCAGACCCAAAGCACTCCTGAGAAAATTATGCCTTTCAGGGAAGAACAATGCATCATACCTTTTAATGAACAGGATATATTTACTTTAGTCTCATGTTAATTTAGAGCTCATGCAAATCCCAACTGAAAAGTCAAATTTGCATTTATATAGAGGCTGAATGCTCTACCAAAAGGCATCTGCCCTAAAAATTTATTTTTCTATAGGAAACAGTAAAGTGAAAATGACACCATCAAATCGTTGGGTGAAGGCCCTGGACAGAGCCTGAACTTCTAAGGCAAAGAAATTCAAATTCAAGTCTGACTTCTACATTGTACTAGTTAGGTAAACTATTCCATTTCTCAAATGTATAATTTCCTCATCTGTAAAATGGGATAATACCTCTTTCACAAGTTGATTGCTAATAATCAGATAAGATAATGTATATAAAGCTCCTAACACAGTGATTCAAATGTAGACACCACATAATTTTTAAAATCTCTTTCCTTGCCTTATTTTCTGAAACAGGAGATGAAATGGATTTATTACCATTAATTGGCAAACTGGCAGCTATTATTGGAAGTCACCTAGATGAATTAAAGCCAGCACTCTACTTCTTGAAGTCCTTGTAAATTCTCTAGGAAGGGACTACTAGATTTATACCAGGGAGAATGAACATCAGAAACTAAAGAACAATGGGAGATTGGAAGCCATCTAAGAAGAAGGAAACAAGACTAAGAAATCAAAACTTAAAAATGGAATTGAACTTGAACAGGAGCTTGGCAAATCTAGGTCTTAAGAAATCTTAAAGGCTTCCTCCTTGGGCTGCTCTCACAATACTCCTTTCTAGACCTCCTCCTGAATATCTGGCATCTCCTTCTCAGTCTTCATCTCACGTTCTACTTCTGGTCAACTCTTGTATACAGTGTTCTCTTAGGAAAAAGAAAATATGGCTGAAGGCAGAAACTTAGAATCTTGTCCTTGCCCATGATTTCAAAAATAGCATTTAAAGGATTACTGTCAAACCCATTCTCCACTCCATGTTCCTCTTCTGAGCTTCAGACCTGAATATCCAACTGCCTGCTGGATATCAATACTTTGATTTCCCACTGAAGCCTAAGTACAAAACTTCTAAAACATAACCAGTGTTTTCCCCCAAATCTGATGTCTCCAAATATCTATCTCAATGAAAGATGCCTCTAGTACTATACTCACAGGAGTCAGAAACCATTCTTGATAATTCTATTCTTTCATCTCTCACCATCAATACATCTTGATGAGTTTTTTTTTTTTTTCATTAATTCATTGGATAACTCTAAAATCTGGCCCCTTACCATTGGGGAAGCCAGGTATCCACCAGTGAAAAATATAATAGTATAATTTAATTTTCATTCACTTGTTCAAAGAATATTTATTGATATTTTATTCTTTGATAAACATTGTGCTAGGTTCTTTGATAGAAAAATGAAACAGAGACTCTGCCCTTGAGAAGCTTAAAATAGGAATGAGAGTAGAACATGCTCATGTATCAATGACAAAAATCCAAAGCCAACTATGATAACTATGATGTACTATAATATTTGCTAAAATAAAGTCTCTCAACCTTGAACATTTTGAGAAGGCCTCATGGGGAGAGAGCATTTGAGCTTAAAATATAAGGATTAAAAAAAAGTATATTAAGAAGATACTACTACTCACTACCATTACCTTACTGGCTGTATTTATTAAATTCCTTACTATATACCAAGTCCTGTGTTCAACACTTGACATATCTTATTCATTCTTCACAAAAGTCCAATGTGATGGTACCTACAATAAAAATATTTCCATTTTGCTGATGACAAAAATTAAGTTTACAGAGGTTGACTATTACCCAAAGTCATACAATTTAGTAAATGGAGGGCCAAACTCATCCATTCTTTTTGTCCCTATACCACACTGAGAATGGCATGCCTAGCAGGATATACAACAAATGACATGGAAATGTCACATAAGGTGGGGCTCAAGCTGTGTTCTCGAGTATGGTAGCCACTACGTGTATATATTTTCCAAATACTTTGTGCCTAGTCCAAATTGAGATGTGTGCTATAAATATAAATGCCATCCACATTTTGAAATCTTCATGTAAACAAAGAAGTACAAGATATCTTAAAAATGACTTTATATCAATTACATATTAAAATAAGAATATTTTGGATATATTGGATTAGATAAAATATATTAAAATTAACATCACCTGTTTCTTTTTTCCCTTTTTATGTGGCTATTAGAAAATGTGTAATTACATATGTGACTTGCATCTGTGGCTTCTATCATATTTCTGTTGGGCAATAATGAGCTAGAGGCATTGAGGGGGCAGCAGGAGGACAACGGGCAGAACTGTGTAGGGTGTCACAGAAGCATCAAGCTCTGAGCTAAAGGCTCAGGAAGATGAGTCAGCTTTGAACAAGGAGAGAGGAGCAGACTTTTCAGTGGAAGGAGTAGCTAAGGAGGAAAGTCAGCGTGATTTCTATTGGAGAATGGAGCAGAGGTCAGTAGAAGATGAACCACATAAGTTTGTACATGGTATCTATACATAAATGAAAACTCTCATTTAGACTGATGTCTGTAACAGGAAATGGCTTTTATTGAATTCTTCATTAGATAAAATGTAAGGCCTATTGTAATTCTACTGCAAAGGGAAGTAACTGTCAGTTTAAATAACAGAGCCATTTGGAGAACTCTTATTCTATGAAAATATTAGGTAAGGCAGGTCCTCAAAAATTCCAGATTGCAATTTGCCCATCTTTGAAATTTTCAAGTACATTATCTCTAAATGAAAGCACTCTAATAAATTAAAGATTTCATTTCAGATAAAAGATTGTACTTCTGATGGTAAGTTCTAGCCCTAAATTTGGGTTAAGCTTTCCCTTTTTATAAACATTCACCTGAATGTGTCTCCACTGAAGGTATTGTTCTTGTGTATAAATGTGAAGCTGAGATGACATTGTCACAGGAAAAGGCTTTGACTTTAAAGCCAAACAGACCTGAGTTCCCATGCTGGTTCTCCAACTTACCAACTAATTACTAAACCTCTTTAAACTTAAATAGTCTCACCTATAAAACCAGACCAATGATACCTACCTGTTCCACCGGCCCACAGAGAGGTTGAAAAAAAGGTAGGTAGTACAGTTAGCACAGTGTGAGGAATGTGCCAAAATCTCAGTGAATGCCGAGCATACCTACTCGAATTCACGCACAAATGTGTGCACCCAGTGTGAGAGACACAGTCTTGGTTCTTGAATATACCAATTGTGAATACTGAATGGTCATAGGAAAGCATATGTATAACTGTCCAAGTGACTTCCTAAGGTATCAGGGCACTAAGACCACCTGCTCCTGGCTGTCTTAAGTCTTTGGGGGTAGCCCGGGTGGCTCAGTGGTTTAGCGCCACCTTTGGCCCAGGGCGTGATCCTGGAGACCCAGGATCAAGACCCACATCGGGTTCCCTGCGTGGAGCCTGCTTCTCCCTCTGTCTGTGTCTCTGCCTGTGTGTGTGTGTGTGTGTGTGTGTGTGTGTGTGTGTGTGTGTCATGAATAAATAAATAAAATCTTTAATAAAAAAAAAGAAGTCTTTGGAATGCTTCATCAGTGCCAAGTGAACTGAGAATATACTTTTGGTATAGTAAGCAGCAATTTCCTTTTCAACTTCCTTAAACAAGATGGAGAAACAATCTTCTAGACCAGGAAATATGAATTTCAAGAGACTTGGCATACATTGAAGAGACCCAAAGCCTGGACTTACAGAGCAATCCAGCAGAATTAGCTAGAATTAGTAAAATTTGTCAGAAATTCATTTTATCAACCAAAATGACTAATTTACTTTTGGGCCTTCACACAGATACAAATAATCAAGTCAATTCTGAATCAATCATATACCCATATCTGAGAGGAGTGGGCTGGATATTCCTTTTATTTTACTATATTCTCAAGATATACAGCAGAGCTCTGAACTCTGAGAGAATAATTATTATTTTTCCCATACTTGAATCTTTCACAATGATTAGCTCTAATACCAACCAAATACTTCATTTGATGAGTGAACCAATGAATGAATGATTTGGTTTGAAAACTAACACATGTACATGTTTTCATGGGGAATGAGTCCATTCTGGTACAGGGTAGAAGTGTTGGACTATCCAAGGATCCTGGGAAAATGATGTTCCAATCTGGTTATAATTGAAAACCCAGAGAGCATTTTAAAATTATAGATATCCTGTCCCTGGTCCTAACTTCGTGTTTCTAAGGTGAGGATAAACAATATTTCTCCCAGACATGGGATATACTGTCTTGGGAAAGAAACATCAGGGAAATATGGACCCTAATGCCTGGTGAAATTCAATGAACCATCAATCCAAATCCTGAAAATCTTCCATCCTGGGAGTAGACAGCTAAATGAGCTCTTCAACAAAGAAGGCAGTAGATTTCAAATATTCAGGAGTGATAGATAACTAGTTCTAACCCCAAAATAATGGGTAGGAATTCTTTGAATTCATTAGTCATCAGAGGCTTGTCAGGTGTATGTTTAAAGCAATAAAGCAATGATAACTGACGTCAGCTGAGTCATTAGTAGGGCAGACTTTTCACTGGCAATTTCTGTTGCCAAGTCCATAAATGGAAATTGAGACTCACTGGGATAATTAGAAACCAGACTGGCAACTGAGATTATTCTTTCTCAAATTTGCTTAACCAAGAAGGAAGGAAAAGTACCAGTATGGAAGGATGCTAAGGAACTCAGGGACTCAGACATCGTGTCCCTACTGAGTAGCAGAGCCGGGCTGGTAAAGGCAAAGTGGATCTGAGTGAATGTTTTCTTTCACAAATTAAGAGGCAAGCTTGAGCAGTGAGGCTTCTCGCGAACATCTCAAGCTCAGAGGCTACTGTTGGGGTGGACAAGTGTGTGCCCCTTCCTCATCTTACCCAGAGTGGATCCCAGCAGCCCTCTGCACCCTCGGATGCTAGTGTTGTCATGCTTACTAGAAGGCCAGCCAATGTTGATGCTTTCAAACACAGGAAAAAAGAAATTCAGCCTCCACTCTGGAAGTGTTTGCTCAGCTGATGAGGCTTGGCTCAGAACTAGAGGTGGGATCAGGTAATCCCATTAGCTCTCGTTTTGCAAAGGCCTCTTGGAAGTGACAGTTTTGAAATATACCCAAGGAGAATTGTCTGGTTGTTGACAATGATGCCTGAAGGGATATCTAATCCAAACAAAATTGGAAGGCAGACAGTGTAGGGAGAGGGACAAGGGTACTCAGTGGAAGTCCCCTGACCAGGATTTTCATTGTGTTTCATAGATTTTAATTCCTGCTCTGCCCTTTGCTGCTGTATGAGCTTAGACAAGTTACTTGAGTCTTTTTCATCTGAAAAAGGAAAGAAAGACTAACTTACAGGGTTGTTGTGGAGGTTAAATAGGGGTAATTACCTTGAGTGTTTTCCACCTCCTAGCTCAGACATACTATCAGAAGATGTTCTCCATCTGCTGCGAGCACACCTAAATTGTAAGGTCTGTGTTTTGCATAGCTAAAAAAATGACACATGTTCTAAAAGCTGAGTTGCCACTTAACGGGGTAACACAGATCAGAATTGTATACTCATTTGTTAAAAGCTGAAATGAAGAGTAACCCTGAAGGAACTGGCCTCATTGAGATCAGCTAATCCACTTTTTGCCTGAGTTTGGTCATATATTCTCCAGGACATGTACCACACAGCTCTGTGAAGTCCATCATCTGTGGCCCCATAAATCGGTATCTAATTTGCATCAAATGTGTCAGCAAGTTAACAAAAAGACAGCAAGGCTAGTTCTTTTTGGCACTCGTAATCTCTCTGGCAGCTAATTTACAAGCTAAATTGAATCATCAGCACCCAATTAAATTCCTCCTGCATCATGGCACAAAATGCTCATTTTTATTTTCTTGACGGAGGAGAAGTGGAGGAGGAGAGAGGCGATCACATTCTCATCCATGTATGTCCTCAAATTAGAATATGTTTCAGTCCTAATTCATCTCATTTCCCAAGTCTAGTGAAATAAGGAAATGTTATAATTATATTTCCTGGTCGCCTACATATTTATCTCCTTTGCTATAATCTCTGTTACTCATTAAACTCCCACTGACTCTTTCAAGGTTAAAAAATTTATCTGTACAGATCCCAATATCCGCTGTAGTCCCCAAGTCCCCATGAACGAACAGATTTTGCACTGAATCTCATCCAGAGAGGGGTTTATCATATCTGGATGGGACCTGCCAATAAAATATTAAAGTTTCTGCAGTCTCAGCAGCCACCACCAGCATTCAACTATTCTGTCTAGCTGGGACAAAGGACAGTTCTTCCTCCTGGAAGGAGGTTGCAGGTAGGAAGCCATACCACTCAGCTTCAACTTCCAAAGTGCTACAGCTAGCACCGCTGGTTGACTGTCTCACACTGGCTTGACACACCACACATCAGCTAGGCAATAAAGATGAGTTAAGAGCACTCCAGCCCACATCATATCCAATCCCATTCCTGTCTGGATTCTGACAGTTAGCCACAACTTCCATTTACAACCTCAATCTTGCCCTTTAGACTCGAGGTTCAGATGAGTGTTCCAGACCTAAAAAGTCCTTCCTTCAAAGACTGTGGCTCAGAATTATACTTCCAGCTGTACCAGTTTGGTCTACTTTAGTGACAAGTAAATGGATTTTTAGTTTGGATTCTCTCAAATCAGACACTGAGGCAAGGATTTGGGTACAAAATAATCCCAGAAAGCTCTGTGAGGGAAGACAAGAAATCCAACAAGAAAGGGTGTATCAATGCACAGGTTACTGTTGTAAACAACTTGTACTCAGATCCTCTAGGCATTGTCCAAGAAATGGTATGGAGATAACATAGAGTTGTCCCATGGTTAAGTGAAGAAGCTGAAGAACTGACCCACAAACTCCTACCTCTCTCTATCCAGAGAAGGTTCCTTCCGCAGCATGACCTCCGTGAGGCATCCAGTTTTCCCTACAGGCTGACAATATTACACACTCAGAGAAGACCTTCAGACAGAGAAGTTGAGGAGGCCATAAAATATCTGTTGACCATTCAATAGATTGAAGGGATACAGCCAGGTACCAGTACTCTGCAATAAAGACATCTCAGTTCAAAATGAGTACAACTTTATTGGTCACCAGCTGAAGGGGTCAAGTGCCGATTGGGACATTATGGTGATTTTCATCTCCTTGTAAGAATATCTCAGAATAACATAGACTAAATAAATAGGTCATAAACCACAGTTGTGGGTTGGAGTGTGTCTATTATGAAGACAGAAATAGTTGGCGGAACTCATGTTAAATGCTGACCAGTATACAGAACTTGCCTATATTATTTACTCTGCATATGTTTATAATAGCGTAGGTTATTTTGTTTAATTTTCACAATGATAATGTGAAATAGACATTTGCATTCTCACTTTATAGATGAAACTCCTGAAGTTAGGAAAAATTAAATCTTTTACTAAAAATCACACTGTGTGTCATGAAACTGGGGGTAAGACCCTAAAATCCTCCTCTTTCTGTTGGGCCACATGCTTCTTGTTCCACCTCAGGCAAGACTGGTTTGCTGGTGAGAATTTTAGGGACTCATAAGAATACCAGCCACCACCACACATTCTAAATATCTCCATTCCTGGACTGTAACTGATGTCTAAAATGTCATGGTCATCACTTTATTCTTTTGGGATAAACATAAAAGACCACATAATTCTCTTGGGAAGTGTAACCAGTAAATCCATTAGACTCTGAACTAATCTGGGCCAAGGCCCTTATGACTCATCATTTTATCTCCAGTACCTAGCACTGAGCTTGGTGTGTTAAAGGTCCTTAGTATTTATCTATTGAATAAATGAACAAACCTCAGTGTGAATAAATTTAGAAAATAAATATGTGAAGGGTATAAGGCTAAATATAAAAATAGAAAAGACTAAATCATGCTGGCAAAGAGAACTTAGAATTTTTCCTCTTTCTCATTAATCCTATTAACCCAGAAATCTATATATAAACTTTCTTTGGTCAGTATAGCTAATATTTACAGGCTGCCTGTTACTTCTCCAATGTATTACTGCTTGTTTACCATTTAAGGTCTTCATAGGGTCCTAGATTCCCTTCTAGACTCAATACTCAGAAGGAATCAACTTTACCTATTTTGTATTCCACTGTATGTTTATTTCCTTAGTATTGGCCATAACACAGAATGGCATGAAATATACAAGTGGGATCTTCAAACCTGGATTGCTGATCTTCACTGTAAAGAGCATTGAGATGGTCAGGAAATGTCCAGAGCAGGGGTGCCTGGGTGGCTTAGTCAGTTAAGTGTCTGTCTTCAGCTCAGGTCATGATCTAAGGGCCCTGGCATTGAACCCTGGAGTAGGCTCCCTGCTCAATGGGGAATCTGCTTTTTCTTCTTGCTCTGCTCCTCCCTCGCCCCCTCACCTCATATTCTCTCTTTTTAATAAATAGATGAAATCTGAGAGAAAGAAAGAAGAAAGAAAGAAAGAAAGAAAGAAAGAAGAAAGAAAGAAAGAAAGAAAGAAAGAAAGAAAGAAAGAAAGAAGAAAAAGAAAGAAAGAAAGAAAGAAAGAAAGAAAGAAGAAAGAAAGAAGAAAGAAAAAGAAAGAAAGAAAGAAAGAAAGAAAGAAAGAAAGAAAGAAAGAAAGAAAGAAAGAAAGAAAGAAAGAAAGTCCAGACTGCTGTTTGCTCCAGAAGTCACAAGGAATATACAATGCTCAAGAAAGGCAGACATCGAATTCTACTCTTTGACTCCACATTGCAGAAAAAGGGTTTCTTGTGGTCTCTCTAAACCTAGGTCAAAAAATTCTTCTTTAATATGAATTTCAAGTTTATTTTGCTCTTTTCTGGAGTCTTTGGGGGAATTGTATGGGGATAATAAAATGTCCCAAGTTCCTGCTAAAGAAAAAAAATTATTCAGAACACATGAAAACAGAAAGGCAGATGTGATTTAGGACTGTCACAATTAGTGCAATGGGGTTTGCCCTAGGGGAGAGAGATTGGGCTCAACTCTGAATAACAGGGAAATGTGAGGATGTAAAGCCAAGGGTTGGGGAAAGGGTCTTCAGATGGAAAATTACTCTAGAAAACACCAGAAGTAAGGGGAGTGGAGATCAGACATCACCTGGAGGATGGTAGAGGATGAGAAATTTGGTCAGATATCAAAGGCAATCAATATGTTGATGGTGAGGGAGTCTGGCTAAGCTGATTTAGCAGGATTCTTGCTAAAATTGGGCTCTTGAGGATATGCCTCAGGATGGAGCCTAGTTGAATATGAGCTCACAGAAGCCCAAGTAGAATTTGCTCAAGGAGAAAATTTTTTTTCTTTCCTATCTACCAGGTATGTCTTTGTCTCTTCTAGATTACCCAGAAGACTCAGGCACCCATAACTGTTTGCTAGAAGGCAAATTCCAAACTATGAGAAATGTACTAGATTATTTTATTCCAGACCCCAAAGGTCCTATAAAGTCTAATTTTCCATCACAGCATTACAAATAGTAAAGCAAAATAATTTTAAAATTAAGAAACTGAACCAGCAAATGGTAAAGTAGGGATTTGAACCTGGCAATTGAAAAGTCTGAATTTAGTGCTTTTCTACTGTACCAACTAATAGGGTATAGGAGTGTTAAGGGTAATTTTTTATTTTTTTAAAGATTTTATTTATTCATTCATGAGAGAGAGAGAGAGAGAGAGAGGCAGAGACACAGGCAGAGGGAGAAGCAGGCTCCATGCAGGGAGCTTGATGTGGGACTCGATCCTGGATTTCCAGGATCATGTCCTGGGCTGAAGGCGGCGCTAAACCACTGAGCCACCCGGGCTGCCCTAATTATTTTTTAAAGGTAAAATAATGATTCACGTACAAATATAAAAGAACACATGTCAAAGATTTTATTTTTAGTTTAGTTAATAATGAGAAAATCAGTAAGATTTTCCTCTGGTTCAGAGGAGAAGCTGAAGGACACATACATATATGTGTATTCAGGAATGTTCAAGTAAATTTTCTAAAAGATGCCAACACTGATATCTTCCAGGGAAAGGAAATCATATGCAGCTTAGCTGGACACAATCTCTTTGCCTTTCTAGGATCAAGAATCATTTGCATTACCATCAGGTCTCCCTCCCTAGCTTAAGTTCTACCTCTGTAGAATTGCAAAACAGCCAAAGACAAGGAAAGGCAAAGGCTCCTCTTCCATCAGATAACCCTGGAAGGATCCTCAGGCAAGACCTAGGTTTCTTCAAAAGAATTCAAGTAATGTTTGGCCCATTTCAAAGTCTTTCACGTTGTTCCTGCTAGTAGCAGGACATAGGATGAGATGGCTCTGAGGGACCCAGCTGAACGGACAATCTATCTAGAGGTACTTCTACTCTTTCTCAACCTAGTCTATTGCATAGCCTGCTTTAGAATGACAATAAGCATCCCATCCCAGGGCTCAGTTCAGGAAACTCTGCCAAAGTAGGAAGGAGGTGCTATGGAAGCATCTAGAAACCATGAGGACCTCAAGCTGCAGCAATTTTTAAACCCAAAGAGCTCAGCTCTCTCACTCTCAAAGAGCTATCGCCAAGGGCTAATCACTCAGATGGAAAAGGAATAAACAACCTCACCAGGCAGCCTGGCTTTCTGGTGACCCTTTCAGAGAAGTCGTCCTCAAAGAACAAAAATTAACTTAGAGCAATTTTTGAATGTGAGTCAAGAATTCTGTACTTTTCCCCTTCCCTGTATGTTTGGATATGCACATCAAAACCAAACATTTACTAAGCACTCAAGGTATTCCCTAGGCGGAGTAGCATGGTGGAGAGTAGAGAAGGAGAAACAAGGGATGTTGGGGTTTGTATATAACAACATAGAACAAAAGAACACATTGCTTATCTGAGGATAAGGCTGTATGAGCACATTTTAGGGAACATTTAAAGATGTCAAAAAAAAAAAAAAAAAAAAAAGAGGAAAGCTTAAGATGGCATTAGGAAAGATTCTGGGTGGGAAGGAGTAGATACCAGAGCTGGGTATTGAAGGACAGGTAAGAATTAACCAGGTCAGATAAGGTGGGGAAACAGCCCTCCCTGGCTGGGCAAATGCTATTGTAGCTGCAAATAACTTCTAGTTGCAGCATGGGAACTTCAGCTAACCTCCCTGGGCCCTGATGTCCTGGCTCAGAAAAAAACAGACTCATTCTCCCTTCTTCATGCAGATAGTCACCTGAATCTTGTCCATCTCAGAGGCTATAGCAACTCACTGTAGCAAACTACTTGCCAGGAGAATTCATGGTATGCCACAAACATGAATATTATTGAGTCATGGACAGAAAAGAGTCCTGGAAAATAATCCTTCCTAAACCAGAATGAGTCAAAGAGGTTTCCAGGGCAATGGAGCAGAGTCAGAAAGGGAGGCTACTTAGCATGGGACAACGTGTAAGATCCTTCATCCAGGGTCTGGCACTTACCAACCTTCAGTAACTGTCAGCAGTGAAGCTCTCTGCCTTGCTGCCTCCCTGGGGGCAACCTGGTTACATATTCTGTTTAGTTCAGTATGTGGGGCAACCATGACATTTGACATCTTATAGCTAGTATCTTAAGATCTTTGTAGATCTTATCTTCTACAATATATAATTTAAAAAAAAAAAAAAGCTCTCATGAATAAGACTAAGTCCTTCACTTAAAAACGTATTTTTACCCATGCAGAGGGTCACCAGTTAACAGTGTTCGTTTCTGTACTGTAAAACCACTGTAGATCCTCCCACTAATGAGATGCTTTTAAAAACAGCAGCTCTGAAGTCTCCCAGTGCCACATAAAGGACTTTTATGAGGCCATTGGTTTTCTGCAAATAATCACTTTAATGATAACATCCAAAGTGTAATTGTAAACACTCAGTGGGGCCATTTAACCTTAATGATAGGGGAGCAGGGAAAAGCAGAAAGAATGATGGGCTTCCTCAAGAGAAACTAGAAGTTATGAAAATGGGAAAGGCCTTGTCTGCTAATTAAACAGGATCTATGGGATGGTCCACTTGGAGACAGAGTAATCTGGTGGTTGAAGAGACAGACTTTGGAATCCACCTCAGACCTTAGATCTTAATCTCTGTGAGGCTGTTTCCTTTTCAATGATGTAAGGACCATGCTAAAGACCTCTCAAAATGAATGTGAGAATTCACTTAAATGAGGGCACAGATGGAAAGTATGTGGCACACAGGTGATCAATAATTTGTAACTATTTTCAACATGATCACTATATACATATGGTCTACGCTGGACTCAGAGACATTTTGCTGTGTCCCTTCACAGACGTTATGAATCACTGAGCTGATCTGTCTTCCAAAGAATTAGTGCATTCAAAAATCTCTTAGTGAAAGCTTTGTTCTCTGGTAGATAATTAAGGCCTTTAAGTGCAAATTAAAAAGATTTTTCTCTGGACTTACATATAGTTATTTTCTTTTAGGTCTGCTCACATGAGAATTTTGTAAATAAAACTGTGGCTGAAGGGCTCAGGCAAGAGCAAGAAAGTAGAGAGTTCTCTCCAAAAGTGTGTTCCCCATGCTTATTTCTCAATATGATAGCTGGAGTGCAGTTTGGAAATTTCCATTATGCCACCTGGAATCTGTTTTGCTACAGAGAAAAATAAAGGGTAGCTTATCTGAGATGATGCTATACAATCTTTTTTTTTCTTTTTTTAAATCAGGCTCCAGAGTTGAGTATAACAAACAAAAAAAGCAATCTTCAAAACACAAAGTTCAGACAACTCCTTCTAGGATATGTACTGATCCATACAGACACACACGCCTGCAGACTATAGTATCAATGCTTGACACTACACTTGGGAATGAGAGTTCTGGAATTTGTGTATGTGTCTCACTCTTTTTAATGACGATGAAGATGAGCTAGTGAAAGGGTGTTTGGGAGAAAAAAAATAGAAAAGATGAGATGATTCTCACCCCATCTATATTTCAAAGTAAATCCCCAGGCGAAATGAATCAGCTCTTCAAAGATGTTTTCCATCAAAGAGTATTCTGATATTCCAATGACAGTTTTCACTGTAGAATCCCAAATAGATCAATTAACCACCTTACTAGAACTTTGTAGTCAGCTCTATTCCAGTAATTGGGGGTTTATACCCTTGCTACTAAACTTTGAAAATCAGCCTTAGGATACCAGGGATCCTCCAGTGGGAGCACCCTTAGAATTACCTGTCCAATCTCCTTATTTTACAAATGAGGATCAGTCAGGATACGTGTGACAGAAAACCCCCAGTTCAGTCTGGCTTAAAGCAAAATGGAAACTTTTATGCAAATAACTGAAAAGTCCAGAAGTAATGCAAACTTCCAACATGGGTAAATCAAAGTGCTTAGGAGCAGCATCTGACATATATCTGTCTCAATTCCTCATCCTATTTGTCTCTGTATTGCCTTAGTTTTAGATGAGAGTCTCTCTTTAAGAAAACAACGATGTCTGGCAACACCCCCGACTTACATCTAGAAAGCCTATATTCCACCTATGAGTGAAACCATGTCTTTCTCTGATTGATTTATTTCACTCAGCCTAATACCCCCCAGTTCCATCTACATTAATGTAAATGATAAGTATTCATCCTTTCTGATGGCTAATATTCCATTGTGATGTGTATGTGTGTCTATCTATCTATCTATATCTATCTATCTATCTATCTTCTTCATCCATTCATCTGTCAAAGGACACCTGGTCTCTTTCCAAAGACTGGCTATTGTGGACATTGCTGCTATGGACATTGGGATGCAGGTGCCCCTTTAGATCACTACATTTGTATCTTTGGGGTAATATTTAACTGAATTTAAATAATAAAAAACAAAGCCTAGAACTCCAACAGGATAGAGCCCTCTTCTCCAGAATTCCAACAAAAAAACCCTAGGGACCATACTTATTGGCACCTTGGTCATGTATCTATGGGTTCATGACTTGGAGTTGATGGAAACTGCTGGTGACCAGACCTGACCACATGCCCACTCTAAAACCATGGACTACAGGGGAGAAAAAAGTCACCAAAGGTAAATAAGGCTACTCTCACCCTAAAAGACAGATGAATAGTATTAGGCAAAATCAAGAGATGTTCATTACAGGCATCAAGAAAGGTTGTGACTTATCTCAAATCATACACAGTTAATGGGACACAGAGCCTCTGCATCATGCTATATTGACTTTTGACCCATTATTAGGGCCAGAGGAACCATTATTAAGAGGAACTAGGAAACAGCTTGGTTTTGAGTCAGCAGATCCATATAAGACTACCTGAATAGTGTTCAAGTACACATTGTCAACTAAGAAAATACATAATAACAAAAACTACTATGAATCCAGCAACCTTTAACACAATTATTAATCACAGAGGCATCTACGTATAGTTGAAAAATAGCCTTTTAAGTATGTGCCAGACATCCTATTTATTCAATCTACAAACAATTCTTGGTGCTCATATGGATTCACAGACCTTTTGTAATAATCATTAAACACCTCACTGGGTTCATTGCTCAGAGAATTATTAAGAACTGCTGTCCTAATCCTAGCAGAAAAGAATGTAATGTCTTTGATAAAACTCAAATAAACCTTCCCTCTCAGAGACCACCCCATGCAAGAGATAGAACTTGAGTGATACAGGAAGAGCATGATTTCAGCCCTGAGAGGAAGGAAGGCTATCTTCCAACTGGCAGGAATGGCAAGGGTAGAGAACATTAGACTAGCCTTGGTGCTAGTCTAATGCTAGTGCTAGTATAGTTACAGGATACGGGGCAGTGGTGGGCCATATTTTTGAGAACCAGAAAATCAGCTTCAGGATTCTTTTTCCATAAATCTCTTGAATGGATATCTTGATTCAGTACTCAATGTGGGGGTGGTTACAGGTTCTCAAATTGGCAGACATTTGAATGAACAGAATGATAAGCTACAAAGAAAATCTTTGGCTCCGTTAGGGAACCAGTTACCCTGATCTGCAGTGTTTGTGACATTACAATAAGTTAATTTCAGGGTGTCAGTCTTAGACTGAAGATATGTCATTTTAGTGTCTACTGAATCTCCACTGTGTGATGGGTGGAGAACTAGCCCACTTGTTACCATGTTACATAAGAAAAGACATAGAGCCTATAGGGGTGGGAAATGCCATTCAGAGCAGCAGCAGCTCATAGATCTGCTTGCACTCTGCTGAGGAGACCTTCCTGATGCTGTTTGATCAACTCTGTAATAATTGGTTATTTAATAAGGTCTTTGAATTGTCAAAACTGAGGTGCCTGGTGGCACAGTTGGTTAAGCACTTGACTCTTGGTTTTGGCTCAAGTCATGATCTCAGGGTCATGAGATTGAGCTTCACCTTGGTCTTTATGCTCAGCCTGAAGTCTGATTGAGATTCTCTCCCTCTATCTTTGGCCCTAACACTTGTGCACATGCTTTCTCTGTGTCTCTAAAATAAAATAAATATTTTTTTTAATTGCCAAAACTATTTGCTCTCCTCAAGAGACCTAGGAGAGGTTGGTATCATGACTCCTGGTAAGACATATCACCAATGTCATTTCTGCTGCTCTTTATCTTGGTTATTTAAATGGCCCACCACTGGGGCATATCATAGGCTGATGGGAAGGTCTAAACTCTTTATCATTAGGAAAGATAGGGAAAAGGAAGTGAAGTGAACTCACAGGGTCAGAGATCATGCTAAATACTTTCTCATTTATTCTCTCATTTAACACTCACAATGTATGCTAGTTTTAATTGCCTTTGTATGAACAGAATGAGAATCAGGGAGGTTAAGTAACTTATTTAAAGACACATAGCTTATTGAGGCCCAGTTGAAAGTCAGATGCAGGTCTGCATCCAAAGTCCCTGTGCTTTCCAATACATTACACAACTTTTATAAATCAGGGCAGAGGGTTGCAGGAGTGGTAAAATGGTTTTGTCTATTAGTTCTCCATCATTCTTCAAGGGAGAAATACCTGGGACTTCGAATAATTAGAGAACTCTACTCTGCCAAACTCTCACTTCTTAGGCTTATCCCCCCAGCTATAGATAATCAATCATCAACACATTTCCATCTAGTCAGTTTGATTTTGAGTTCACCTGTTGAGCCACTATAATGTACTACTAACTACTTAATCTTATTTCTTTCTCACAAAAATAAAGTGGCTACCATTTGTCCTCCTTTAACATATGAGAAATCTAAGAGAGAAATACCTTGCCCAAGATCACACAAGAAAAGTGACAAAGGTGGAATCCCTGACTGAGTCTGGCTCCAAATCCAAGCTCTCCCCTGAATGGCAGGCACTCAGTCATGCCTAGTTTTTGAAGTCATCCTAACACTAGCAGTTTGTCCTAAACAATTTGCCATAGAGATTTTCAACTAGGCTATAAAGGACCACTGCAAGCTGACATTCTGAAGTCTTCTCATTCAATTACAAACTTTCCCAAAGGAATGGAGATTCCAACAGGGTTCTTTCCTGCTCAAGGTACCAGTTGCCAAGCAGCAATTGGGTGTTCCCTACAAGGCTGAGAGGTGCTAAAGTTGCCAGGTGTCATTAAACTGTCAAATCCTTTCCCGGAGGCCCAGCAGCCTGACAAACTAATTGTCAGGTCTTGAAATCAACAAGTTTCAGAAGGTTTCACAATTAACCCCCTGTACCTCTTGCAGTGTTATTGCTCTTACAGCTGAAGCTACCCTTGCTCTTCTACTACTCTACTGTGCCACTGGCCTTCAAGTCCAGGAAACTCACATTTACTTTAGCATGGCCAGTGCAAAGCACAAACAGGGAGGTAAATTGGCTGTGACAAACACGTGTGTTGTGCATGTGTGAGAAAAAGTTATTTTTGAATATCCACTGGGTTATTTTCCACGAAACTATGAACCCCCACTATTGTTGAAGCAAGAAGCAGGGGAAAAAAAAACCCTTACCATATATTCTTAAATATCTCAGTCCCCTTATTTGAGGCTGAAAGGATTGAAAATATTCTTCCCCCAATGAATTGAAAAAAATTTAGCACTTACAGACAAATTTATAACATAGGAAACTACATTTATTTGAGTTATTAAAGTTATAAATCAACCATGTGAGAAAGATGAGGTAGTGTTTTTAGCTCTAGTTAACATAGGAATTATCAGAATGTGAAATAAAAGTGGTTTTGTTGACTACTATTTCAATACTCTTTTCTTTGAGCAACACTGTCTTCAAGTATTCTCCAGAGAAAGTGAAGGGTGAGCAATTGAAACTCAAGGAGTTGGTCCTTGGGAATTAAAGAAGAAATAAGCTTCTGGAGAGAATTCTGAACTCCTATAGTTCTAAGTCCAGTGTCCTTGTTGAATCTTGTAATTTTAACAAACATCTATAGATTTTTTCTTGTCCTGTTCCAGGATAGCCCCATTTATCAAAACCACAGAGTTTAACCAAACTGTCTCCAGAGCTCACAAACCAGTTGTTCAGCAGTAATCTGCAGAAATATTTGCTGTTAGAGGAAGATGTACAACACCTATGGAAGCTCAATGAGGGACAAGGGGGAAGACAGAGAAGAAAAGCACCCCAGACAGAGGTAAAGTACATACAAAAATTTTGTACATTTGGGTATCGTGTTTGGTGTAGTTGCAATGAAGTCAGAGGTGTAGGTAAGATCCTGAAAAGCCTTGAATATCATGATAAAGGATTTGAACATTAGCCTGACAACATGGACAACCAATGAAGAAACTTCAACCACTGATGAAATTTGAAATTCTTTAACCTGCATTTTAGAAGTCTGTGCACCTGGGTGGCTCAGTCTGTTAAGCATCTGCCTTCAGCTCAGGTCATGCTCTCAGGGTCCTGGGATCTTGCCCCACATCAGGCTCCCTGTTCAGCATGGAGTCTACTTCTCATCCTCCCTTTGTCCATCCCACCCACTTCTCCTGCTCTTTCTTATTCTCTCTCTCTCAAATCAATAAATAAAAACTTTTATATATATATATATATATATAGTCTGCCTAATGGCAGTGGGCAGGATAGATTGGTCAAGAATACAAGAATAGAGGTGGGGAAAACCACTTGGGAAGTTACTGAAACAATTCATATATTCTTTTTCTTCTTTTTAATGGTATGAAACTAGAGTATGCACAGGAAAAAATGGAAAGGCAAGGATTGAGTTGAAAGATGTTTAGGAGATTAAATTAAGAGGATTTCATGATAGGTCAAAAAGCAGAGATTGAAAAAAAAGGTCAATGATGACAAGTGTCTGATTTCACTGATTGGAGTCATGCATTCACTAGGGAGGAAAACACTGGAGAGGAACATGAAGATTAAACATGTAGTTTGTGAATCATCGGATGTAGATGTTCACATGGTCTATGGCTATATAGGTCTAGATGTCTGGAGGGAGGTCAAGGATTAAGTTAAGAATTAGAAAGTCATCAGTATGTAGTCAGTAGTTGAAGCCAAAGGCAAAGATACTATGCACCAGGACAGGTAGGAGTGATGAAACTCTGGGATGTATCAACACCAGAGTCAGGCAGAAGCCCAAAAACCAAGAACAGGGGGGAGGTCAGGAAGGAGGAGAGGTCAACAGTGAGCTGAAAGGTGATCATTTCATCTAAATGATCATTTCAGCCCCAGAAAGTTGCCGCTAAACTCACAAGTTCCTCTGCAACTAGGTCTAGTTAAATGTAAGAGGGAACGGTATGAATGACATTTGTTTTTCTTGGAAGCAGGTTACTTTTTTTTTTTTTTTTTTTTTTAAACAGAGGCACAGGCTTTCAGTTGTTTATATACAGAAACATCTATTTACATCTTACTACATAAGCCAGGGAATCAGAGGTGGGAAACAGGACTCCTAGGTCTAACCTAGATCATCCTTTCATCTCTCTGAGTTTCAAATATTTCCCATAATTAACTTTCTCTTTCGTACTTTAAAAGTAAATGTAACCAAATATAAGCTCAAGGATCCATATGGTTCTGTCTAGATATGGTGCTACAAAGAAACACAGTCCAATAACCATAAATATTTTAAGAGAAATTCCAATTATCATTTAAAAAACATAAAAGGGAACTGAGTTCCTGATATACCCTCAACCTCCTTAAGGCTTTTCTAACCCTCTACCTTTCTTGTACCTCAGCAACTGCTTCAGAGCCTCATACTCTCAAATCCACAATTTCCTTTTGCCTCCAAAGCTTCCAAAGCCTCAGAATCTGTGTTTTCCTCCCTTGCGCCTATAGCCTCCTTCATCCCATAGAATAGCTGAGGAGGAAAAACTCCTATTTTAAAGAGAGAAGGACAAGGAGAGAGAGGAGCTGAATAAGCAGATTAGGTCCTCTCAATGCCAGCATGATGAGTTCAGCAAAGGCTGGGAAATGCTTGTTTTAATACATTTTGTTCCAGCTTCATGTAGACTTTAAACTTTTCAAAACACACTCATGTTTGTGCTCTCATATGTACTTCATACCACTACTTCTGTGAGATTGGTTGGACTGATTTCAATATCTCCATTTCTAGATGAGAAAACACTGAGATACCAAAACCCCTGCCACCCTTTCAGTGACACCAAAGCCAAACTGGACCTTCAGCAAGGTATTCTGACCCCTGCCCAGTAGTTACCACTGCCAACGTTCTCCTCCTCAGGGTTACATGGCTCAGCCTCAGTAGGGGCTCTCAGCTGTGCTGTGGCCAATAAGAATGAATATGTGAGTGTAGATCCATTTATGAAATCCAACATCTTAAGAGGATGCCATTGTAGAGGAGGAAAAATAATTTTCCCTCTTCCCTTCTGAGTTCTTAGCTGAAACCCTATAATGAAAAACAGATTAACAAAGTAAAACGGAAGTTTATTAACATGTATGTCTCCTTTATACAGGGGAGATACCCAGGGAAAAATGAATAACTCAAAGAAGTGGCTTAAAATTCAGGCTTAAATATCCTACTCAGGAAAGAGTAGACCTCTTAGGAAAGAGTAAATGATTTTTAGGAAAGATGAATGCGCTTGTAGAGAAAAAGATGGATGGTATAATAGTTTGCGACAAAGTATGTCCGGGTGTGGTGTTGGCTTCCAGTCTCCTCTCTCATGACTAGACTCAATCGTAACTGGCTGATGACACTCTGGAGAAGACGATTTATCGAACTGATTTTGGAAGATCTATCTTTAGTCAGATAAGGAGAGTTCAGAGAAAGCCTCTCTCTTCATTTGCTGTATTTCAAGTGCCTACAGCTCAAAATGCCAAATCAGTAATATTGATAATCAATATGCCAGAGGGCACTTGCTGTGATGAGCACTGGGTGTTATATGAAGTGATGAATCACTCAATTCTACACCTGAAACTTATACTACACTGTATGTTAATAACTGGAATTTAAATAAAAACTTGGAAAAGGAAAAAAATCAATATGCCAAAGTGGCATACTGTGAAGTAGCATATTCTGCTACTCTTCACGAAGCATAAACAAAAGAACTTAAATCCATGGAAGAGGAGGATGGGGAAAAATAAACTCCATTTTCTCAAATTTTTACTACAGCTGTGGTCTAGGCACCTCCTGTGGATCCAACCAATGACCTTAAACATCACATCATTTCTTTTATGCTTGAATTTTGCATGCCTACAATTTGGTTTGAAACAACACCATTTTATGCCACCTGCCTGACAGTTCCCTCCGAACCCCATCATTTGCCAGATGCACAAAATTTGGAAGGAAATGCTAGAGACCTTGCCTCCCACCAGTTCAAAGACTACAGGGGGAAAAAAAGTGTAATTTTCATGGAAGAAAATCATGTATCTAGCATCAGATAATAGACTCTATGTTAGTGTGCTCAGATAAAAGGAGAGAATAGACAGTAATTTTTGTCCAGCAGTTCTTCACATGGGATACTTGGGCAACAACTGGGTCTCCTCCTCTGCCAGCCAAGTCCGGGACTTAAGTTGAAAATAAGCATTGAAGCCCTGTTTCCTCCGTGCATCTTGGGGAAATATCACTGCAAAATTTAAAAATACTATTGGCATAGGTGCATGCTAAGAATGTCAGCAGTGCTGTTGATTTACTCTAATGAATTAATTACAGTAATGCCTTGATTACAGGGAATTTCCCTAGAAAGACATGGAATGGTAAAAAAGCAGCTCTAATGCTGTTTCAGCTCTAATGAGGAAGTTGACCCCAGAAGGGCAGCTCAGGGAAATCTAGGACAGGGGAGGAGGTTGAAAGAAACCCTTCAGGAGGATCCAGCATGCCAGGTGATTCTCAGCAAACATTAGCACATCTGGAGGGCTTGATAGAACACACACTGTGGTGCCCTCCGGCCAGAGTTTCTGATTGGTTTCTAACAAGTGTCCTGGTGCTGGTGCTGCTACTGCTGCTGCTGCTGGTTCAGGCACCACACTTAAGCACTGTGGTCTAGACCAATCTGCCCACAGAGGAGGAGGCAGTGAGCTCTGGAATCAGCCAGACCTGAGTGTAGCTCCGCTAATTGCAAGACCCTGTGGAAATGCCCTAACCTCTCTGAGATGCATGGCTCCTCTGTGGATGAGTGACAGCAGCTGCTCCCAGTGCTGCTGTGCAGGAGAGGGGCATGCAGCCGAACACAATGCATGTCCTTAGCAGGCTCCACAGAGGTGGTGAATGGTGGTGACAGGAGCAGTCAAGGCACATCTTTCCTGTGCACTCTGGTAAGGTTTCATCAGTGCCAAACCCAGGAAGACACACAAGTTTGCCCTGGCAGCGTCCCCTCTGTATACCTTAGGCTGCACTTTTTTTTTTTTAAAGCCCTATTCTTATGTAAAGACTGGCACCACCTGCAGAACCAAAACAATGTATAATAATAATGACCATAATTTGCAGCTGATGAGCACTTCCAAGATGCTGGGTGCAATACCAAGAGACGTATCCACATTTACATTTAAACCAGCCATCTGACGTAGGAAACACCAACATCCCTACACCAAGGTAACTGAGGGGAAACTGGGTCTCAAATACAATTAGTAACTTGCCCAGGATTAGCCAACCAGTAAGTGACAGAACTGGGATTCGAACCCAGACTGGTCTAAGGTCTGAGCCCAGGTGTTCGCCACTATGTTGGGCTATGACAGTGGCAGTGATATTTGACATTTGCTTAGTGCTTTCCAGCTTACACAACATTTTTCTCTCCACTGCAGAGGCTGCCCTCCCACTTTTCTGTAAGGTAAGCAAGGTAAGCATTCCTCTGTCCATTTTACAGACTTGGGGACCTAACAGGTGGTACAACTGGGACACGTAGCTTCATGTGCTGACACTCAGTGCACTGTCTTTACATTACATGGTCTTGCTGCAATTATTTATTCTCAGTCTACCTTTTCAGGAAGAAGTAGCCAGCTGGTCATAAGCATAGATGGAGAAGGCTGGCTGCTGCCTCCACACAGTGAAAGACTATCTGGGGATCCAGCTTTAGCAACAGGGCCAATGGGAAAGCTGGACTGGAAATAAGAAACAGTGAGTGGGATTTCTGACTTTTGCTACTTACTTGCTGTGTGCCCATGAAGAAATCACTTACTATCTCTGAGTAAGAGCCTCAGTAGCTCAGTGATTGTTTAGGAATAAGAAAAGATGTAAGAAGAAACTTCCAAAAAGAGAATGAGGTGAAACCCCATCAACTACCCACACCTCATACTCATTTAAGGATCTACTCACATATGTTGCAACAAAGGCTGGTACTCTCTGTTCCCTTAGATCAGGGATAGATTAAAAACATG
This sequence comes from Canis lupus familiaris, assembly GCF_011100685.1. Lineage (NCBI taxonomy): Eukaryota > Metazoa > Chordata > Mammalia > Carnivora > Canidae > Canis > Canis lupus. Next base: position 23,258,196 of record NC_049249.1, read on the forward strand.
ATACAGCTCAAAAAAATATATGACTTTACTCATATGTGGAATTTAAGAAACAAATGAACAAAGGGAAAAAGAGAGAGAGTGCGAAACACAAGAAACTGACTGTATACAGAACTAATGGTGACCAGAGGGGAGGTGGGTGGGGATGGGTTAAGTAGATGATGGGGATTAAGGAGGGCACTTGTCATGATAAGCACCAGGTGATGTATGAAAGCGTTGAATCACTATATTGTACACCTGAAACTAATATAACTAATACAACATTGCATATTTACTAACTGGAATTAAAATAAAACTTTAAAGAAAAAATTATATAGCTCTAAAGCAGTAACAGTTATTAAAAGAAGGCATAGAACAAAACATTTGTGAGTATCTGTTATGTACTAGACACTTGGACAAGGTGCTTCAGATAAATTTGTGTACTTAATTTCATCCTTTTGAGGCACTATGGGACTGTAAAAATTATGATCCTACAGTTGAGCTTAGAAAAATCAAGTTACCCAACTAGACAAACTAAGAGCTGTCTGCCAAAGGAGTCCGGCATTCAACTGGCTAGTGACAGGCTACTCCCCCACCCTCTCTCCATAGTCCACTGTATGCATCTCTTTCCAATTCTGCTTTCAGTGACTTCACGTAAGTAGCTTGCAACAGTTCTTGTGGGAGTATTTATACCGTGAAAACCAGCAAATGCTACAAAGCAGGGCTTTCCTCCTCGCCCCAAGAAAGTTTACCAGCACAACTGTCCTACCCAATTCCTTATCTCCCACACTAAGAAAGCCAAAGCATATATTTCTTTTCCAGTCAAGGTTGGTCTCCTACCAGGCAACAGAAAGAGGTTACAAACCACTACTTAGTATTTCGGGGAGGAAAACTGAAGTTGTTTTGAACAAAAATTGTCTTGACTTAAAAGAGACTTTATTTCTTTTCCTTCTTCATTCAGTGTATGGTGTTCATTATCCCTAAAGCTCAAGCAAGGCACTGTATGTTCAGGGGACACTGATCCATAGGTCCCATTTGGCGTCTTCAGACCCCACACTGAGAGCAGAATATCAGCTCCAAAACATAAAAGCATCAGCAGGATCCTCTTCTTCATCTCAGCCTTAGACTCAATAAAGTGAGTCCATTTGTCAAGCAGCAAAGACAAAAAGAGAAATCTTCATTCAATCTCCAGGATATTCCTTTCTAGGGATTGTAAAGGGCCCCCTATCTCTGGGCTCTGAAAACAAAGTGGTCTTTTTTCAATGTTGATACTAAAAGACTTTATGTTTCATTTTGCAGTTGGAAGTAGGAAAATTCCTAGGAGATCGGTCCATCTCCTTCTCCTTAGGGCTCCATTTCCCTCTCAGTGGGATGATTAAACTAATCAAAAGAGTCCTTTACTTTTTCTTACCTTTAAATTGCCCTTCACACTCTGCATGCTGTCTGGCGCTCATTAGGAGCTTTCTATCTGATGCTTCTTTCCTAGATCTTCACAGAGACGCGGATACAAGAAATTCTGCTAACAGCCTCTTTTGCAATTCCACAAGAGCAAAAAAATAACTGCCTTTTATGTTCCTTTATTTGATTACAAAAATAAAAATAAAGTTTAAAAACAACAGCAACAAAAACTGATCTCTTGTCCGTTTCACCCTCAAGGAGATGGCCTCTTATTTAGGTGGTGAGTCCCTTCTTCCCCTCTTGTTACTCTTTTCCAGAAGTGCTTGTTTTTTCTGCTCACACCTCGGCTCTACACTCACTCTGTACACTTGAAATCCCACTGTCCTGCCAAGGAGACAACTGGTCATAGCTCAAGTTCTGAGTAACCCAGGTGCTGCACTGCTGTAAAGCAGAGAAAAAAAACGTGACCCTAAACTGAGCCTAGGGACAAATGCTGACCAGAATCCTGAGGCTTTTGCAAACACACAGAAGCTCTTCTATTGTGGCATGAACCCCACCTGGAGTTTGAGCACTTCCTTTTTTTAATGAAAAATAAATGAGATATTCACTTAGGAAATAGAACCTGATTTTAATTTCCTAGTCTAAACTTTCAATGAAAGTTTGCTTTTCATTAAGCAAACAATTTTTTGAGAGGGGAAAAAAATTCCTCCTGAACTGCTAGATGACACAGAAGATACAGATAAAAATTGAGAAAGAACCACCTCCCCCAAGCAAATAAACAAACAAAAACAGACTCACTGGGGGTGAGGTCAGCCCAGGTGTCTTTTTTTTTTTTTTTTTTTTTTTTTAATTCACCAAGTCTACCAGTCAGAAATCTTTGGAGAATCACAAATAGAACAAATATCTTATTTTCTCTATATAGATATGACTATGTAGATAATTACATAGAGAGATATCTACATGGATGTATGTGTAGAGATCTAGATACACTTATTTTAAGGAATTGGCTCATGTGATCATGGGAGCTGGCAAGTCTGAAATCTGTAGGGTACACTGGCAGGCTGAAAATTCAGGTAAAAGTTGATGTTGCAGTCTGAGTCCAAAATCTGTAGAGCAGATCAGCAGGCTGGCAACTCAGGCAACACTTCTTTCTTATAGTCCTGAAGCACAATATTTTCTTCTCTGGTAAATTTCAGTTTTGGTTTTTAACTCCCTCAACTGATTGGACAAGGCCCATCCACATTGTGAAAGATAATCTTCTTTACTTAAAGTCAACTGATTGTAAATATTAATCACATCTAGACAGAGCTCCACAGTCTACCCAAACTGACATATAAAATTAATCACCACACCAGCTGATTCCGTTATGCAGTCAAAGTTGAGGACCACTGCCTTAGGATAAAATTATTTTGAAGGTAATTAGGGATTTTTCAGGTATTTAAAAATAGCTTAGGTTCCTAAGAAATTAGATAACTTGGACCATTAGTCAAAATATAAATTTGTCTCCCTGTCTTCCTTCAATTAAAATGTGCTTCCTGAGTACCCACCTTGTAACAGGCACGGCTCTGAGTATCCTATGGATTGTTCAAGTGTAATCCTGCCCTTAAAAATTTCATGGCCTAGTAAGAGAGGAGAAAAGCCAGCTGCTTGTGCCAGCAGCTCTTAAGACTATTCAGCATCATTTGTCCTTCTCGTTTCTCTTGATCTTCCCCACAGTTATTGCTTCCAAGATAGAGGAAAAGATGAGGGGGAAAAGATGAAGGAAAACACAAGTGAAGTGTCTTTACTCCAAAAATTTTCATTATCTATGGATGGGAACCATGTATTGGGTATTTTGTATTAATATTAATTATGCCTGGAGAAAAAGTCATTTGAGATATTGCCTCTGTTGGCTATGATCATGGTGTTCTCAATCAGTTATCCCAGTCAATTCAGACATCCCTTCTCATCTGTGGATATGTTGCCACATAGGGGTATGGATTATTTCTCCTTGGTTTAGCAATATATGAATCACATTTCCCCAAATGAGTGATTCCCTCAGAAAGTTTTTCCACAAATCAAAATTTATAGTTCCTAGTGGATTGAGAACTATAATTCTAAATGGTCTCTAAATCTCATTCATTCATTCTGATCTAGGGAGATGCTGCTGAATCTCCAAGTGGCAGCAGACGAGATATGTTTAGATTGTCTATCATTACAACTATGGCAATAGGAACAATGGGGACAAAAAATTCAAAGTGATACATAAAAAAAAAACTGGATATAACAAACTATAAACAATTCTACATTTTATAACAAAGACAAATGGTTAAATTTCTCAAAACCACAACTCAATACAAAATAGATTACTTATCCTTATAACTAGTAATTGAATTCATCATTTTAAAACTCCCAAAAAAGAAATCTCCAAAGCAAGATGGCTTTACTAGAGAATTCTATCTAGCATTTTAAAAAGGAATTAACAGGGATGCCTGGGTGGCTCAGTGTTGAGTGTCTGCCTTTTGGCCCAGGGTGTGATCCTGGAGTCCCAGGATCAAGTTCCACATCAGGCTCCCTATATGGAGCCTGCTTCTCCCTCTGCCTGTGTCCCTGCCCCACCCCCCTCTGTCTTTCTCTGTGTGTGTCTCTCATTAATAAATAAATAAAATATTTAAAAGTAATAATAATAAATTAATTAATTAACAATAATTCTATACAATCTCTTCTAGAAAATGGAAGAGGATGGAAAGCTTACCAATTCATTTTATAAGTTACTATTACCCTAAAACCAAAGATAGATAAAGATAGTACAATGTTATGAAAAGACAAAACTAAATATTTCTCATGTATAGAGATACAAAAGTCCATTACAGAATAGCAGCAAATAAATTCATCAATATATTTAAAAAATGATATACTATGACCATATGGAATTTATTTCAGGGATACAGGACCACAAACTCAATCAATGTAACCCACCATTTGAACAGATGAAGAAAATATCATAAAAATATATTAACATAGGAAGAAAAATATGTGCCAAAATTCAATATCTTTCATGATAAAAACTCAGAAAAATAAGAATAGAGGAAAACTTCCTCCACTTTATAAAAAGCATCTACCTAAAAAGTATACCTATAGTAATACTTAATAATGAAAAAACTGACTGATTTCTCCTAAGATTAGGAACAAGGCAAGATACATCTGCTCTTAACTCTCCTATTCAGCATAATGCTAAAAGTTGTAGCCAGTGTAATAAGATGAGAAGGAAATAAAAGGCATGCAGACTGGGAAATAAGAAATAAAACTGACCCGATATGGGCATGATTGCTTACCTAGAAAACCCCAAGGAATCTGCAAAACAAAACAAAAAGCAACAACAAAAAAGTCACAACTAACAAATGAGTTCAGCAGGATCACAATCACAGGATGCAAGACAAACATATAAAAATTGTATTTCCATATGCTAGCAATGAACAGAGATATAACCAAAGATACAGTATCATTACAATTGCTTAAAAATGAAATGCTTAGGTTTAAACCTAAGAAAACACATAGGGGACTTATATGCTAAAAACTACAAGGCAGGTGAAAAAAACAAAGAAAATCAAAATCAGTGGAAAAACATACAATGATCATGAATTGAAAAATTCAATTTTCTCAAAATGTCAATATTCTCCAAATTGACAGAGAGATTTAATGTAATTCTTATTGTAACAGCATAATTATTTGTAGGTATAGGAAGATTGTTTTAAAAATTACATGGAAAGTTTAGGAATTATAATAGCTAAAGCAATTTTGGAAAAGAAGAAAAAAGTGGAAAGAAACAGTATATTCAATTCCAAATCTTATTGTACAGATATACCAATCAAGACTGTGTGTAACAGCAGAAAATTAGACACATTAGGTCGAGATGAAACAGAGCAAAGAACCTAGCAATAGATTCAAACAAATATCATCAACTATTTTCTGCCAAGGTGTCAAAATCTCCTTGATGGAAGAAAGATGACCTTTTGAATTAATTTTCCTGGAGAAAAAAAAAAAAAGAGAAAGAGAAAGAAAAAGAAAAAATTAATGAACTCACTCTAAGTCTCAAACCTTATATAAAAATTAACTCAAAAGGTATCCCAAAACATAAAACTCTTAGAGGAAAAAAAGTACAAAGTCATCAGGATCTATGTATAGGCACAGAGTTCTTAAACTTGACACCAAAAGTCTGATCCACAAAAAGAAAAATTAGTCAACTGGACTTCATCAAAATTAAAAACTTTTGCTCTGTGAGAAACCTCATTAAGATAATAAAAGGATAAGTTACAGAGTGAGAGAAAATATTTGCAAGTGACATAACAAATACAGGACTAGTATTTAGAATATGTAAATTGTTCTCAGAACTCAATATGAAAATAGCAAATCCAATCAGGACATAGACAAAAGATATAAAGGAAAATGTTACTGAAGGTGATATACCATTGGCAAGTAAGCACAAAAAAAGATGTTCAATATCATTAACCATTAAGGAAGTGCAAATTAATGCTACAATGGCATATTACTACATACCCATTGAAAAGGCTCAAATAAAAATAGTATTACACAAAAGAAATCAAAAGAGCATCAGTGAGTTGTGTAACAAGTTTAAGCAGTCCAGAGGGGCAAGATGGTGAAAGAGTAGGGTCCCCCAAGTCACCTGTCCCCTCCAAAATTACCTAGACATCCTTCAAATCATCCTGAAAATCTACGAATTCGGCCTGAGATTTAAAGAGAGAACAGCTGGAACGCTAGTGAGAAGAGTTTGCGCTTCTATCAAGGTAGGAAGACAGGGAAAAAGAGATAAAGAAACAAAAGGCCTCCAAGGGGGAGGGGCCCCGCGAGGAGCAGGGCTGAGGCGGGGCGAGTGTCCCCAGGACAGGAGAGCCCCGTCCCGGAGGAGCAGAAGCTGCACCAACCTTCCCGGGCGGAAAGGGGCTCGCGGGGAGTTGGAGCAGGACCCAGGACGGCGGGGATGCCCTCGGGCTCCCTGGGACACTAACAGACACCTGCGCCCCGGGAGAGTGCGCCGAGCTCCCTAAGGGCTGCAGCGCGGGCAGCGGGACCCGGAGCAGCTCGGGGGTGCTCGGGGGCGGCCGCGGAGGGGGCTGCGGGGCGGGAGCGCTAATCCAACAGTGCAGGTCCCGGAACACAGGGCGCCGGGACACAGCCCAGGATCCGGCCTCCCCCCGGGACAGCCAGAGGCCGGGAGGGCCCAGGACAGCGAGGACACTCCTGCCCCGAGCTGAGCAGATCAGCAGCCCCGCCCCGGAGCCTCCAGGCCCTGCAGACGGAGAGCTCAGTGGTTACTGCAGGAGCTGACTCCAGGGATCCAGAGCTGGCCGCTGCCACTGTGGTTGTTCCTCCTGGGGCCTCACAGGGTAAACAACCCCCACTGAGCCCTGCACCAGGCAGGGGCAGAGCAGCCCCCAAGTGCTAACACCTGAAAATCAGCACAGCAGGCCCCCCCCCAGAAGACCAGCTAGCCGGACAAGTCCAGAGGAAGTCAAGGGAAAAAACAGACTCGTCTCTCTCCCTTCTCCTTCATGCAGATAGTCACCTGAATCTGTGTCCCCTCTCAGGCTATAGCAACTCACTTAGCAACTACTTGCCATTAGAATTCATGGTATGCCACCCACATGAAATATATTGAGTCTGGACAGAAAAGAGTCCTGGAAATAATCCTTCCTAAACCAGAATGATGGTCCAAGAAGGTTTCGGGCAATGCGAGCAGGTCCAGAAGGGAGGACTACTTAGATGGGCCAACGGTAGAAGATCCTTCATCCAGGGTCTGGCACTTACCAACCTTCAGTAACTGTCAGAGTTGAACTCTCTGCTTGTCTGCCTCCTGGGGGCAACCTGGTTACATCTTCTGTTTAGTTCAGTATGGGGGGCAACCATGACTTTGACATCTTATAGCTAGTATCTTAAGATCTTTGTAGATCTTATTCTTTACATAATATAATTAATAAAAAAAAAAAAGCTCTCAGAATAAACTAAGTTCCTTCACTTAAAACGTTATTTTTACCATGCGAGGGTCACAGTAACAGTGTGTTTTGGTACTGTACAACCACTGTAGATTCCTCCCACTAATGAGCATGTTTTTAAAAACAGCAGTCTCTGAAGTCTCCCAGTGCCACATAAAGGACTTTTATGAGGCCATTGGTTTTCTGCAAATAATCACTTTAATGATAACAATCCAAAGTGTATGTAACACTCAGTGGGGCCATTTACCTTAATGATAGGGGGAGCGGGAAAAGCAGAAAGATGATGGGCTTCCTCAAGAGAAACTAGAAGTTAGAAACATGGGAAAGGCCTTGTGTGCTAATTAAACAGGATCGTATGGGATGGTCCACTTGGAGACATGAGTAATATGGTGGTTGAAAAGAGACAGAATTTGGCATCCACCTCAGACCTTAGATCTTAATCTCTGTGAGGCGTTTCCTTTTCAATGTTACGGCCATTCAAAGAACCTCTCAAAATGACATGTGAAATTAACCTAATGAGGGCAAGATGGAAAGTATGTGGCACACAGGTGATCAATAATTTGTAACTATTTTCAACATGATCACTATATACATTGGTTAACGCTGGACAGAGACATTTGTGTGTCCCTTCACAAACGTTCTAATCTATCACATGAGTGTTGTCCTTCCACAGAATGTGCATTTCAAAAATCTCTTAGTGAAATCCTTTGTTTCTACTGGTAGATAATTTAGGCCTTTAGTCAAATTAAAAAGATTTTTTCTCTCTGGACTTACATCAATATAGTTATAATTTCTTTAGGGTCTGACTACATGAGATTTTTTGTAAAAAAAACTGTGGCTGAGAGGCTCAGGCAAGAGCCAAGAAAGTAGAGAGTTCTCTCCCAAAAGGGTTGTTCACACCATGTTATTTCTCAAATGATAGACTGGAGTGCAGTTTGGAATTTCCTCCATTATGCCACCGTGAATCTGTTTTGCTACAGAGAAAAATAAAGGGTAGACTATGGAAAGATGTGCTATACACATCTTTTTTTTTATTTTTTTAAATCAGGCTCCCCAGAGTTGAGATAACAAAACAAAAAAAAGCAACTCTTCAAAACACAAAAGTTCAGACAAATCCTTCTAGGATAGTACTGATCCATACAGACACACAACACGCCTGCAGCGACTATAGTATCAATGCTGCACTCCACTTGGGAATGAGAGTCTGGAATTTGTGGTCATGTGTCTCAACTCTTTTAATGACGCTGAAGATGAGCTAGTAGTATGAAGGGTGTTTGGGAAGAAAAAAATAGAAAAGATGAGATATTCTCACCCCATTATTTCACAGTAAAATCCCCAGGCGAAATGAATCAGCTCGTTCAAAGATGTTTTCATCAAAGAGTATTCTGATATCCAATGGAAAGTTTTCACTGTAGAGTCCCAAATAGACAATGTAACAACACCTTACTAGAACTTGTTAGTCAGCTTATTCCAGTTAATTGGGGGGTTATAACCCTTGCTAACTAAACTTTGAAAATCCAGCCTTAGATACCAGGGAACCTCCAGTGGGAGCACCCTTAAGAATTAACTATGTCCAATCTCTTATTTTAAAATGAGGATCCATAGTCAGTGAGTACGTGTGCAGACCCCCAGTTCGTCTGGCTTAAAAGCAAAATGGGAAAACTTTTATGCCAAATAACTGGAAAAGCCGAGCAAGCAAGTATGCAAACATTCCAAATGGGTAAATCAAAGTGCTTAGGGAGCAGGCATCTGACATAATCTGTCTCAATTCTCATCCTATTGCTCCTGATGCCTTAGTTTTAGATGAGAGTCTCTCTTTAAGTAAAACAACGCACGTGTCGGCAACGACCCCCACTTACATCTAGAAGCCCTATATTACACACCTATAGAGTGAAACCATGTTCTTTCTCTGATTGATTTTATTTCACTCGCCTATACCCCCCAGTTCCATCTACATTAATGTAAATGATAAGTTTCATCCTTTCTGATGGCTAATATTCATTGTGATGTGTATGTGGTATCATCTATTATCTATATCTATCTATCTATCTATCTTCTTCATCAATCATCTGTCAAAGGACACCTGGTCTCTTTCCAAAGACTGGCTATTGTGGACTTGCTGCTATGGACATTGGGAATGAGGTGCCCCCCTTTAGATCACTACATTGTATCTTTGGGTAGATTTAACTGAATTTAATAATAAAAAACAGCCTAGAAACTCCAACAGATTAGAGCCCTCTTCTCCGAATACACAAAAAAAACCCTAGGGGACCATACTTATTGGCCACCCTTGGTCATGTATCTGGGTTCATGACTTGGAGTGATGGAAAACTGGCTGGTGTACCAGCAACCTGACCACATGCCCACTTCTCAACCAGGACTACAGGGGAGAAACAGCAACCAAAGATAATAAGGCTCACTCTCACTCCCCTAAAAGACAGAGAATAGTTAGCAAAATCAAGGAGAGTTCGTTACGGCATCAAGAAAAGGTTGTGACTTATCTCAAACTCACTACCACAGTTAATGGGACACAGAGCACTCTGCATCACTATATTGACTTTTGACCCATGTTAGGGCCAGAGGAACCATTATTAGAGGACTAGGAAACAGCTGTTTTTTGAGTTCAGCAGATTCCATATAACACTACCTGAATAGTGTTCAAGTACACATTGTCAACTAAGAAATACATAATAACCCAAACTACTAATGAATCCAGAACCTTTAACCAATTATTAATCACAGAGGCCTCTTACGTATGTTGAAAAATAGCCTTTTAAGTATGTGCCCGACATCCTATTTATTAATCTACACACAATTCTTGGTGCTCCATATGGATTCACAGACCTTTTGTAAATATCATTAAACACCCTCACTGGGTTCATTGACTCAGAGAATATTAAGAACCTGCTGTTCTAGATCTAGCAGAAAAGAATGTAATGTCTTTGATAAAACTCACAATAAAACCTCCCTCTCAGAGACACCCCATGCAGAGAAGAACTGAAGTGATCAGGAAGAGCATGATTTCAGCCCGAGAGGAGAAGGAAAGCTATCTTCCACGGCAGAATGGCAGGGTAGAGAACATAGACTAGCCTTGGTGCAATAGTCAATGCCTAGTGCTAGTATAGTTACAGGGAATAGGGCAGTGGTGGGCCATATTTTTTGAACCAGAAAATCGCTTCAGGATTCTTTTTCCTAAATCTTTGACAGGATATCTTGATTCAGGGTACTCATGTGGGGGGTGGTTAAGGTTTCACAATTGGCAGACATTTGACTGAACAGAATGATAACTACAAGAAAATTTGGCTTCCGTTAGGGAACCAGTTACCCTGATCTGCACGTGTTTGTGACATTACAATAAGTTAATTTCATGGTTGTCCATCTTAGACTGACGATATGTCATTTTAGTGTCTACTTGAATCTCCACTGTGTGATGGGTGGAGAACTAGCCCACTTGTCCATGTTACATAAGAAAGACATAGAGCTTATAGGGGTGGAAATGCCATTCAAGAGCAGCAGGCCTCATAGATCTGCTTGCAACTCTGCTGAGGAGACCTTCCTGAGTGCTGTTTTGATCACTCTGTAATTAATGGGTATTTAATAGGTCTTTGAAATTGTCCAAAACGTGAAGGTGCCTGGTGGCACAGTGGTTGAGCCTTGACTCTTGGTTTTGGCTCACGTCTCGACTCAGCAGGGTCTGAGATTGAGCTTCGACCTTGGTCTTATGCTCAGCCTGAAGTCTGATGAGATTCTATCCCTCTATCTTTGGGCCCTAACACTTGTGCAACATGCTTGTCTCTGTGTCTCTAAAATAAAAATAAATTTTTTTTAATGCCAAAACTATTTGCTACTCCTCAGAGACCTAGGAGAGGTTGGTATCATGACTCCTGTTAGACATATCACCAATGTCATTTCTTTGCTCTCTTTCTCTTGGGTTATTTTCAATGGCCCACCACTTGGGGCTATCATAGGCTGATGGGAAGGCTAAAACTCTTTTCTCATTAGGAAAGATAGGGAAAAGGAAGTTGAAGTGAACCACCGGGTCAGAGATCATGCTAAATACTTTCTCATAATCTCTCATTAAACACTCACAATATATGCTAGTTTATTAATGCCTTTGTATGACAAAGTGAGGAATAGGGAGGTTGGCGGTAGGAACTTATTTAAAGACACTAGCTTATTGGAGGCCCAGTTGAAAGTCGATGCAGGTCTTGCATCCAAAGTCCTGTTGCCTTTCCAAAACATTACACAACTTTTATAATCAGGGCGGCAGAGGTTTGCAGGAGTGTAAATGGTTTTGGTCTATTAGTTCTCCATCATTCTTCAAGGAGAAAGAGAAATACCCTGGAAGGACTTCGAATAATTAGAGAACTTTACTCTGCCAAACTCTCACTTCTATAGGTCTATCCCCCAGCTATGATAATCAATCATCAAACAACTTTCCATCTAGTCAGTTTGATTTTGAGTTCAACCTGTTGAGCCCACTATAATGTCTACTAACTTACTTAATCTTATATTTCTCACAAAAAAAAGTGCACCATTTGTCCTCCTTAACATAATGAGAAATCTAAGAAGAAATACCTTGCCCAAGATCACCAAGAAAAGGTGTACAAGGTTGGAATCCTGACTGAGTCTGGCTCCAAATCCAGCTCTCCCTGACATGGCAGGCACTCGTCATGCCTATTTTTGAAGTGCCATCACCCCTAACACTACGCCAGTTTGTCCTAAAACAATTTGCCATAGAGATTTCAACTCGGCTATAAGATTGGGACCACTTGCAAGACGACATTCTGAAGTCTTCTCATTCAATTACACAACTTTCCAAGAAGGAGATTCCAACAGGGTTCTTTCCTGCTCAGTCACCAGTTGCCAAGCACATGGGTGTTCCCTACAAGGCTGAGAGGTGCTACAGTTGCCAAGGGTGTCATTAAACTGTCAAATCCTTTCCGTAGGGCGCAGGCACCTGACAAACTAATTGGTCAGGTCTTGAAATCAACAAGTTTCAGAAGGTTTTCACAATTAACCCCCTGTACACCTTGCACGTTGTTATTGCTCTTACAGCTGAAGCTACCCTTGCTCTTCTAGCTACTCTACTGTGCCACTGGCCTTTCACGTCCAGAAACTCACATTTAACCTTTAGCATGGCCAAGTTGCAAAGCACAACACAGGGATGGAAATTGCTGTGTGACAAAACACCGTGTGGTTGTGCAATGTGTGAAAAAAGTTATTTTGTGAACTAATCATGGGTTATTTTCCACGAAACTATGAACCCCCATATTGTTGAAGCACAAGAAGCAGGGAAAAAAAAACCCTTACCATATATTCTTAATATCTCAGTCCCCTTATTTGAGGCTGAAGGATTGAAAATATTACTTCCCCCAATGAATTGAAAAATTTAGCCTTACAGACAAATTTAAAACATAGAAACACATTTATTTGCGTTATTAAGTTATAAATCAACCATGTGAAAAAAGATGAGGTAAGTGTTTTTAGCTCTAGTTTACATGGAGAATATCAGACTGGAAATAAAAAGTGGTTTGTTGCGTCTACTATTTAATACTCTTTTTCTTTGAGCAGCAAACACTGTCTTTCAAGTATTCCTCAGAGAAAGTGAAGGTGAGCAATTGATGAAAACTCAGAGTTGGTCCTTGGGATTAAAGAAGAAATAAGCTTCTGGAGAGAATTCTGAACTCCTATAGTTTAAGTCCAGTGTCCTGTTGCATCTTGTATTGTAACAAAATCTATAGATTTTTTTCTTGTCCTGTTCCGATAGCCCCATTTATCAAAACCACAGGTTTAACCAAACGTCTCCAGAGCTCACAAACCAAGTGTTCAGCAGTAATCTGCAGAAATATTTGCTGTTAGAGGAAGATGTACAACACCTATGGAAGCTCAATGAGGGACAGGGCAGACAGAGAAGAAAAGCACCCCGACAGAGGGTACGACAACAAAAATTTTGTACATTTGGGTATCGTGTTTGTGGATTGTAGTTTGCATGAAGTCAGAGGTGTAGGTAAAGATCCTGAAAGCCTTTGAATATCAGGATAAAGGATATTGGAACATTAGCCTGACAACATTGGCCAAACCAATGAAGAAACTTCACCACTGATGAAATTTGAAATTCCTTTAAACCTGCTTTTAGAAAGTCTGTGCACCTGGGTGGCCTCAGTTGTTAAGCATCTGCCTTCAGCTCAGGTCATGCTCTCAGGGTCCTGGGATCTTGCCACACATACAGGTCTCCCTGTTTCACATGGAGTCTAACTTCTCATCCTCCCTTTGTCCCATACCACCACTTCTTCTCTGCTCTTCTTATTACTCTCTCTCAAATCAATAAAGAAAAACTTTCTATAGTATATATATAAGAGAGTCCTGCCTAATGGCATGGGCAGGATAGATTGGTCAAGAATACAAGATAGAGGTGGGAAAACCAATTGGAAAAGTTCCTGAAAACAATTCATATATTCCTTTTCTTCTTCTTTAATGGTATGAAAACTAGTAGTATGCACAGAAAAAATGGTAAAGGCAAGGATTGAGTTGAAAGATGTTTAGGAGATTAAATAACGAGTGATTTCATGACTATGAGTCAAAAAGCAGAGATTGAAAAAAAAAGGTCCATGATGACAAGTGTCTGATTTCACTGATTGGAGTCATGCATTCCTAGGAGGAAACACTGGAGAGAACATAAGATTTAAACATGTAGTTTGTGAATCATCGGTATGTAGATTTCACATCGGTCCTATGGCTTATATGGTCTAGTGTGTCCTTGAGGGAGGTCAGGATAAGTTAAGATAGAAAGTCTCAGTATGTAGTTCAGTAGTTGAAGCCAAAGGCCAAAGATACTATACCAAGGTAGGACGGTAGGAGTGATAAACTCTGGGAAGGTATCCAACAACCAGAGTCAGGCAGAAGCCCAAAAAACCAAGAACAGGGGGGAGGTCAGGAAGGAGGGAGGTCAAACAGTGAGCTGAAGGTGATTCATTTCATCTAATGATCATTGCAGCCCCAGAAAGTTTGCGACTCTAAACTCACAGTCCTTGCAACTGGTTAAGTTAAATGTAGCAGGGAACGGTAATAGAATGACATGTTGTTTTTTTCTTGGGAGCAGGTACTTTTTTTTTTTTTTTTTTTTAAACAGAGCCACGGCTTTCATTGTTTATATACAGAAACATCTATTTACATCTTACTACATAAGCGGGAATCAGAGAGGGGAAACAGGACTCCTAGGTCTAACCTAGATCCCACCTTTCATCTCTCTGAGTTTCACATAATGTTCCATAATTAACTTTCTCTTCGTACTTTAAAAGTAAAGTAACCAAATATAAGTCAAGGATCCATATGGTTTTGTCTAGATATGGTGCTTTACAAAGAACAACAGTCCAATAACACATAAATATGTATAGAGAAATTCCAATTATCATTTTGAAAAAACATAAAAGGAACTGAGTTCCTGCTATAAACAAACCTCAACCTCCTAAGGCTTTGTCAAACCTCTATACCTTCTTGTACCTAGCAACTGCTTCAGAGCCTCATACCTCACAAATCCACAATTTCCTTTGCCTCCAACTAAATACCCACAAGCTAGTCAATAATAAAACCATCCAAACTCAGAAACTGGCTAGCCTTGGCCTAAGCCCTTCATCCCATAGAAAGTGACTGAGGAGGAAAAAACTCCTATTTAAAGAGGAAGGACAAGTGAGAAGAGAGAGGAGCTTAATAAGCAGATTAGGTCCTCTCAATGCCAAGCATGATGAGTTCGCAAAGGCGGGAAATGCTTGTTTTAATACATTTTGTTCCAGTTCATGTAGAACGTTAAAACTTTTTCAAAACACACTCAGTTTTGGCTCCTCATATTGTACTCATACCACTACTTCTGGGATTGCTTTGGACTGTTTCAATAATCTCCAATTCTAGATGAGAAAACATCTGAATACCAAAACCCCTGCCACCCTTTCAGTGACAACACAAAGCCAAACTGGACCTTCAGCAAGGGTATTTGACCCCTTGCCAGTAGTTACACTGCCAAACGTTCTCCCTCCTGCAGGGTACATGCTCAGCCTCCAGTAGGAGGCTCTCAGCTGTGTGTGGCCATACAGAATGAATATGTGGTGTAGATCCATTTATGAATCCAACATCTGTAAGAGGTGCCATTAAGGAGGAAAATATTTCCCTCTTCCTTCTGAGTTCTTGCAGCTGAAACCCTATAATGAGAAAACAGTGATTCAAAAAAAAGAACAAGTAAAACGGGGGAAGTTATTATACCATGTATTCTCTTTAACAGGGGAAGAATACCCCAGGAAAAAGAATAACCTCAAAGAAGTGGCTTAAAAATTCAGCTTAATATCCTACTCAGGATAAGAGTAGACTCTTAGGAAAGAGTAATGATTTTAGGAAAGATGAATGCGCCTTGTAAGAAAAAAGAGGATGGTATCATAGTTTGCCGACAAAGTAGTCCGGGTTCGTGGTGTTGGCTTCCAGTCTCTCTTCATGTCTAGACTCAATCGTAAATGGCTGATGACACTGCTGGAGAAGACGATTTATCGAACTGATTTTGGAAGATTCTATCTTTAGGTCAGATAGGAGGAGGTTCCCAGAGAAAGCCTCTCTCTCATTTGCTGTATTTCAAGTTGCCTAGCTCAAAATGCCAAAATCAGTAATATTGATAAATCAATATGCGAGGGCACTTGCTGTATGAAGCACTGCGGTGGTATATGAAGTGAGAATCACTCAATTCTACACCTGAAATTATACTACACTGTATGTTAAGTAACTGGAATTTAAATAAAAACTGGGAAAAGGAAAAAAATCAATATGCCAAAGTGGCATATGACTGTGAGTGCATATTCTGCTACTCTTCCCGAAGCATAACCCAAAGAACCTTAAATCCATGGACGAGGAGGATGGGGAAAAATATAAACTCCATTTTCTCAAATTTTTACTACAGCTGTGGTCAGGCACTCCTGTGGAATCCAACCCAATGCCTTAAACATCAAATCATTTCTTTTATGCTTGAATTTTTGCATGCCTACAATTTGGTTTGAAACAAACACCATTTTATGCCACCACTGCCTGACAGTTTTCCCCTCACCCTCAACCCCATCATGCCCTCCGAAGCCAACAAAATTTGGAAGGAAAATGCTAGAGGACTTGACCCCCACCAGTTTCAAAGACTACAGGGGGAAAAAAAAGTGTAATTTTCATGGAAGAAACAGTATCTAGCCATCAGATAATAGACTCTATTGTATGTTGCTCGATAAAAGGAGAGAATGAAGTAATTTTTGTCCAGCAGTTCTTCACATGGGATACTTGGGCAAACAAACTGGGGCTCCTCTCTGCAGTCCAAGTCCGGGACTTAGTTGAAAAGTAAGCAGTGAAGCCCTGTTTCCTCCCGTGATCTTGGGAAATATCACTCAACAATTTAAAATACTATTGGCATAGGTGCATGCTAAGAATGTTCAGCAGTTGCTGTGATTTACTCTAATGAATTAATACAGTATTGTAATGCCTTGATTACAGGGAATTTCCCTAGAAAAGACATGGAATGGTAAAAAGCAGCTCTAATGTGTTTTCAGCTCCTAATGAGTGAAGTTGACCCCAGAAGGCGCTCAGGGAAATCTAGGACCGGGGAGGAGGTTGAAGAAACCCTTAAGGAGGTCCCGATGGCCAGGTGATTCTCAGCAAACATTAGCACATTGGAGGGCTTGATAGAACACACATGTGTGCCCTCCGGCCAGAGTTTTCTGATGGTTTTCTAACAGTGTCCTGGTGCTGGGCTGCTACTGCTGCTGTGCTGCGTTCAGGCACCACAACCTTAACGCCTGTGGTCTACATCCAATTGCCCACAGAGGAGGAGCAGTGAGACTCTGGAAATCAGCCAGACCTGAGTTGTAGCTCCGTAATTGCAAGACCCTGTGAAAATGCCCTAACCTCTTGAGATGCACTGGACTCTCGTGGATGAGTGACACAGCTGCTCCAGTGCTGCTGTGCAGGAGCGGGGCATCAGCGAACACATGCATGTCCTTAGCAGCTCCACAGCAGGTGGTGAATGGTGGTGACAGGAGCAGTCAAGGCAACATCTTTCCGTGACTCTGGTAAGGTTTCATCAGTGCCAAACCCAGGAAGACCACCACAGTTTTGCCTGGCGGTCCCCTCTGTATACCTTAGCTGCAACTTTTTTTTTTTAAGCAACTATTCTATGTAAGACTGGCACCACCTGCCAGAACCAAAACAATGTATAATAAATGACCATAATTTGCAGCTGATGAGCACTTCCAAGATGGGGACTGGGTGCCCAATACCAAGAACTTATCCACATTTACATTTAAACCAGCTCCATCTGACGTAGGAACACCAACATCCCCTACACCAAGGTGAACTGAGGGGAAACTGGGTCTCAAATACATTAGTAACTTGCCCAGGATTAGCCAACAGTACGTGAACAGAACTGGGATTCCGAACCCAGACTGGTCTAAGGTCTGAGCCCAGGTGTTCGCCCAACTATGTTGGCTATGACCAGTGCAGTGATATTTGACCTTTGCTTTGCTTCCGCTTACACAGACAAGTTTTCTCTCCACTGCAGAGGCTGCCCTCCCCACTTTTTGTAAGGTCAGCAAGGTAAGCATTCCTTGTCCATTTACAGACTGGGACCCTAACAGGTGTATCAACTGGGACCAACCGAGCTCATGTGCTGGACACTCAGTGCACTGTCTTTACAATTACATGGTCTTGCTGCAATATTTATTCTCAGTCTAAATCCGCTACTTTCAGGAAGAAGTAGCCAGCGGTACATAAGCCATAGATGGAGAAGGCTGGCTGCTGCCTCCACACACGTGAAAGACTATCTGGGGATCCAGCTTTAGCAACCCAGGGCCATGATGGAAAGCTGGACTGGAAATAAGAAACAGTGAGTGGGATCTGATTTTTACATGGTGCATAAAACATTCTTCTGAGTAAGCCTAGAGCTCATGATTTTAATACGAAATGTGAAAACTTAGAATGTGACCCATCATGAACCCCTGTTAAGTCACTTGCCCCCAGCTGCCTTTTCCTCTAGATAGGCTCGCTCCACTCAGCTCAGTCACACCCTATTGCTTCCCAATTGGAATACACTCCACAGGGAAAATGCGACGTGGAACCCGAAACTCTGTCCACAGCAGAATTGGGTGAAACGCCATCATACCCAACTAGAGCAGGTTTAGATCCGCCTCCATGGGGAGGCGGAACAAGGAGGGGGTAGACTCTCTTTCTCTTAGTAGATAATCTAAACATCGATCACTCTAATGAAAATATTGCAGCTTTCCGACTCATTCCCCATTGCTCCGTCAATTTGCCACCTGTACAAGGCTTACCAGAAGATCGCTTTTTTTGTCTCTATTACACGTAAACGTTTTTCTTCTTGTCTTGTATACGCAACTAGTATGGTACCAAGGGGATCCGTGCGATTCTTTGTTTATATCGATGTTCCCGGTTAGGAGGGGACACTTGTCAGGATAAGCACCAGGTGATGTATGAAAGGTGAATCACTATATGTACAACCTGAAACTAATATACTATTACAACATTGCATATTTACTAACGGAATAAATAAAAACTTAAAGAACTAAAAATTATATAGCTCTAAAAAGCAGTAACAGTATTAAAAGAAGCATAGAACAAAACATGTGAGTATCTGTTATTGTACTAGACACTTGGACAAGGTGCTTCAGATAAATTTGTGTGACTTAATTTCATCCTTTTGAGGCACTATGGGGACTGTAAAATTATGATCCTACAGTTGAGCTTAGAAAAACAAGTACACCCAACTAACAACCTAAGAGGTCTGCCAAAGGAGTCCGGCTTCAATGGCTTAGTGACAGGTACTCCCCCACCTCTACTCCATAGTCCACTGTATGCATCCTCTTTCCAATTCTGCTTTTCAGTGGACTTCAGAGTAAGTAGCTTGCAACAGTTATCTTGTGGAGTATTTATACCGTGACAACCAGCAAATGCTACAAAGCAGGCTTTCCTCCTGCCCGAAGAAGTTTACGCACAACTGTCCTACCAATCTTCTTATCTCCCACACTAAGAAAGCCAAAGCATATATTTCGTTTCCAGTCAAGTTGGTCTCCTACCAGCAACAGAAAGAAGGTTACAAACCACTACTTAGTATTTCGGGCGTGGAAAAACTGAAGTGTTTTGAACAAAATTGTCTTACCTTAAAGAGACTTATTTCTTTGTCCTTCTTCATTCAAGTGTATGGTTCAATTATCCTAAAGCTTCAAGGCAAGGCACTGTATGTTCAGGGGGGACACGATCCATAGGTCCCATTTGGAGTTCAGAACCCACACTGCAGCAGGAATATCAGCTCCAAAACTAAAGCTTCAGCAGGATCCCTCTTCTTTCACTCAGCCGTTAGACTCACTAAGTGAGTCCATTTGTCAGAGACACAAGACAACAAGAGAAACTTCATTCAATCTCAGGATATTCTTTTAGGGATTGTAAAGGGCCCCCTATCTCGTGGGCTCTGAAACAAAGTGGTCTTTTTTTCAATGTTGATACTAAAAGACTTATATTTCATTTTTGCAGTGGAGTAGAAAATTCTAGGAGTCGAAACCTCTTAAGATTAAATAGGGGGGGGGGGCGTGAATGGATGGTGGGCGGGTGGAAAGAGGGGAGGGGCCAGTGGCAGTCCGGTTCGGCAGGGGGTAAAAAGCGCAAGATTGGGAAATCAAGTGAGGGAGCGATCCATTTCTCCCTCTCAGTGGGATGCATTAAGCTAAATCAAAAGAAGACAGAGTCCTTTTTACTTTTTCTTGTATTCTTACACCTGGGTATCAAATACTACGTGCCGTATAAATAATCCCTTCACACCCTCATCTGGCATCTGGCTGTGTCTGGCCCAGGAGTTTCCTATTAGGGATCTTTCTTGCAATCGTGATCGATCTTCTTCCTAGATCTTCACAGAAGAACGCGGGATAACAACAAGAAATTCTGTCTTCTAACACAGCCAGCTCTTTGTTGCAATTTCCAATAGAGCAAAAAAAATAACTGCCTTTATGCCTACTGTTCCTTATTTGAGTTACAAAACTCAAATAATAAGTTTCAAATTACACAACAGCAACAAAAACGATCTCTTGTCCGTTTCACCCTACAAGAGATGGTCTTATTTAGGTGGTGTAGTCCATTCTTCCCTCTTGTTACTCTTTTCCAGAAGTGTTGTTTTTTCTGCCACACCTCGGCTTCACTGCACTCTGTACACTTGAAATACCACTGTCCTGTCCAAGGCGAAGAAATGGTCATAGACTCAAGTTTGAGTAACGAGGTGCGCCTGCTGTCAAGCAGAGAAAAAAAACGTGACCCTAACACTGAGCCTAGGGACAAATGCTGACCAGAATCCTGAGGCTTTTGAAACACACAGAAGGCTCTTCTATTGTGGCAATGAACCCCACTGGAGTTCTGAGCACTTCCTTTTTTAATGAAAAATAAAAAATGGATATCACTTAGAAATAGAACTGATTTTAATTTCCTAGCTAAACTTTCAATGAAGTTTGCTTTTCATTAAGCAAACAATTTTTGAGAGGGGAAAAATTCCTCCTGTAACTGATAGATGGACACAGAATGATACAGATAAAAATTGGAAGAAACCACTCCCCCAAGCACATAAGAAACAAACAAAACAGACTCACCGGGGGTGAGGTTACCCGGTGTCTTTTTTTTTTTTTGTTTTTTTTTAATCACCAAGTCTACCAGTCAGAATCTTTGGCAG
The DNA here is from genome assembly GCF_011100685.1 of Canis lupus familiaris. NCBI lineage: Eukaryota > Metazoa > Chordata > Mammalia > Carnivora > Canidae > Canis > Canis lupus. Next base: position 23,279,298 of record NC_049249.1, read on the forward strand.
AATCACAAATTAGAACAAATATCTTAATTTCTCTATATGATATTGACTATGTAGAAATTACATAGAGAGATTCTACATGGATGTATGTGTAGAGATCTAGTATACACTAATTTAAGGAATTGGCTCATGTGACATGGACGCTGGCAAGTCTAAATCTGTAGGGTACACTGGCAGGCTGAAAATCAGGTAAAAGTTGATTTGCATGTACTGAGTCCAAAATCTGTAGCAGCAGATCGCAGGCTGGGCAACTCAGGCACACTTCTTTCTTATAGTCCTGATAGCACACATATTTTCTTCTCTGGTAATTTCAGTTTTGGTTGTAATCCCTCAACTGATTGGACAAGGCCCATCCAATTGTGAAGATAATCTCTTTACTTAAAGTCAATGATTTGTAAATATTAATCCACATCTAGACCAGAGCTCCACAGTCTACCAAACTGATCAATATACAATTAATCACCACCCAGCTGAGTTCCGTTAGCAGTCAAGTGAGGACACACTGCTAGGATAAAATTAGTTTGAAGGTATTAGGGATTTTTCGGTATTTAAAAGCTTAGGTTCCTAAGAAATTAGAACTTGGACCATTAGTCAAAATATAATTTGTACTCCCTGTCTTCCTTCAATTAATATGGTGCTTCTGGATACCCACCTTGTAAACGTAGCACGGCTCTGATTATCCTTGGTTGTTCAAGTGTAATTCCTGCCTTTTAAAAAATTTCATGGCATATAAGAGAGGAGAAAAGCCAGGCTGTGCCATCAGCTCTTCAGACTATTCAGCATCATTTGCCTTTTCTCGTTCTCTTGATCTTCCCCCACAGTTATGCTTCCAAGATAGGAGGAAAAGAGGAATGGAAAAGATGAAGGGAAACACAATGAAGTGTCTCTTCCTCCAAAATTTTCATTATCTATGGATGGGAACCATGTATTGGGTATTTGTATTAATATTAATTATGTCCTGGAGAAAAAGAAAATCATTTGTAGATATTGCATGTTGGCTGATCCAATGGTTTTCTCAATCGTTTATCCCAGTCAATATAGGACACCCTTCTCTCTCATCCTGTGGGATATATGTTGCCACATAGGGGTATGTGATTATTTCTCCTTGGTTTAGCCATATATGAATACATTCCTCCAAATGAGTGATTCCCTCAGAAAGTTTTCCACAAATAAATTTATAGTTCTCTAGTGGATTGAGAACTATAATTCTAAATGGTCTCTAATCCTCATTCATTCATTCGTCTAGGGAAGAGCTGCTGAATTCCAAGTGGCAGCAGACGAGATATGTTTTAGATTGTCTATCATTACACTATGGCACTAGGCAACAATGGGGACAAAAAATTGCAAAGTGATCTAAAAAAAAAACGGATTAACAAACTATAAACATTCACGATTTTTATAACAAAGCAAATGGTTAATTTTCTCAAAAACCACAACTCCAATACAAAATAGATTACTTATCCTTATAACTAGTATTGAATTCATCATTTTAAAACTCCCAAAAAAGAAATCCATCCAAAGCACGATGGCTTTATAGAGAATTCTATCTAGCATTTTAAAAGGAATGATAAAGGGTCTTTGCCTGGGTGGCCTCATGGTTGAGTTTCTGCCATTTGGCCCCAGGGTGTGATCCTGGAGTCCCAGGATAATTCCACATCAGGACTACCCTATCTGGAGCCTGCTTCTCCATTGCCTGTTCTCCCCTGCCCACCCCCCTCTGTCTTTCTCTGGTGTGTCTCTCATTAATAAAATAAATAAAATTTTAAAAGTATAATATAATAATTAATTATTAACAATAATTGCTAGAACAATCTCTTCTAAGAAAATGGAAGAGGAGGGAAAGGCTTACCAATTCATTTTTTCAAGTTACTATTACCCTAAAACCAAAGCTAGATACAGATAGTACACCCCCCTATGTTATGAAAAGACAAAACTAAATTTCTCATGTATAGAGAACAAAAGTCCATTACAGAAGCAGCAAATAATTCTCAATAACAAAAATGATATACTAGGACATATGGAATTTTATTTCAGTGGATACAGACCAAAACTCAATCATGTAACCCACCATTTGAACAGATGAAGAAAATCATCATAAAAATATTTAACCTGGAAGAACAATTGTGCAAAATCTATAAGAAAGAAAGAAAGTCCAGACTGCTGTTTGCTCCAGAAGTCACAAGGAATATACAATGCTCAAGAAAGGCAGACATCGAATTCTACTCTTTGACTCCACATTGCAGAAAAAGGGTTTCTTGTGGTCTCTCTAAACCTAGGTCAAAAAATTCTTCTTTAATATGAATTTCAAGTTTATTTTGCTCTTTTCTGGAGTCTTTGGGGGAATTGTATGGGGATAATAAAATGTCCCAAGTTCCTGCTAAAGAAAAAAAATTATTCAGAACACATGAAAACAGAAAGGCAGATGTGATTTAGGACTGTCACAATTAGTGCAATGGGGTTTGCCCTAGGGGAGAGAGATTGGGCTCAACTCTGAATAACAGGGAAATGTGAGGATGTAAAGCCAAGGGGGGGAAAGGGTCTTCAGATGGAAAATTACTCTAGAAAACACCAGAAGTAAGGGGAGTGGAGATCAGACATCACCTGGAGGATGGTAGAGGATGAGAAATTTGGTCAGATATCAAAGGCAATCAATATGTTGATGGTGAGGGAGTCTGGCTAAGCTGATTTAGCAGGATTCTTGCTAAAATTGGGCTCTTGAGGATATGCCTCAGGATGGAGCCTAGTTGAATATGAGCTCACAGAAGCCCAAGTAGAATTTGCTCAAGGAGAAAAATTTTTTTCTTTCCTATCTACCAGGTATGTCTTTGTCTCTTCTAGATTACCCAGAAGACTCAGGCACCCCATAACTGTTTGCTAGAAGGCAAATTCCAAACTATGAGAAATGTACTAGATTATTTTATTCCAGACCCCAAAGGTCCTTATAAAGTCTAATTTTCCATCACAGCATTACAAATAGTAAAGCAAATAATTTTAAAATTAAGAAACTGAACCAGCAAATGGTAAAGTAGGGATTTGAACCTGGCAATTGAAAGTCTGAATTTAGTGCTTTTCTACTGTACCAACTAATAGGGTATAGGAGTGTTAAGGGTAATTTTTTATTTTTTTAAAGATTTTATTTATTCATTCATGAGAGAGAGAGAGAGAGAGAGAGAGGCAGAGACACAGGCAGAGGGAGAAGCAGGCTCCATGCAGGGAGCTTGATGTGGGACTCGATCCTGGATTTCCAGGATCATGTCCTGGGCTGAAGGCGGCGCTAAACCACTGAGCCACCCGGGCTGCCCTAATTATTTTTTAAAGGTAAAATAATGATTCACGTACAAATATAAAAGAACACATGTCAAAGATTTTATTTTTAGTTTAGTTAATAATGAGAAAATCAGTAAGATTTTCCTCTGGTTCAGAGGAGAAGCTGAAGGACACATACATATATGTGTATTCAGGAATGTTCAAGTAAATTTTCTAAAAGATGCCAACACTGATATCTTCCAGGGAAAGGAAATCATATGCAGCTTAGCTGGACACAATCTCTTTGCCTTTCTAGGATCAAGAATCATTTGCATTACCATCAGGTCTCCCTCCCTAGCTTAAGTTCTACCTCTGTAGAATTGCAAAACAGCCAAAGACAAGGAAAGGCAAAGGCTCCTCTTCCATCAGATAACCCTGGAAGGATCCTCAGGCAAGACCTAGGTTTCTTCAAAAGAATTCAAGTAATGTTTGGCCCATTTCAAAGTCTTTCACGTTGTTCCTGCTAGTAGCAGGACATAGGATGAGATGGCTCTGAGGGACCCAGCTGAACGGACAATCTATCTAGAGGTACTTCTACTCTTTCTCAACCTAGTCTATTGCATAGCCTGCTTTAGAATGACAATAAGCATCCCATCCCAGGGCTCAGTTCAGGAAACTCTGCCAAAGTAGGAAGGAGGTGCTATGGAAGCATCTAGAAACCATGAGGACCTCAAGCTGCAGCAATTTTTAAACCCAAAGAGCTCAGCTCTCTCACTCTCAAAGAGCTATCGCCAAGGGCTAATCACTCAGATGGAAAAGGAATAAACAACCTCACCAGGCAGCCTGGCTTTCTGGTGACCCTTTCAGAGAAGTCGTCCTCAAAGAACAAAAATTAACTTAGAGCAATTTTTGAATGTGAGTCAAGAATTCTGTACTTTTCCCCTTCCCTGTATGTTTGGATATGCACATCAAAACCAAACATTTACTAAGCACTCAAGGTATTCCCTAGGCGGAGTAGCATGGTGGAGAGTAGAGAAGGAGAAACAAGGGATGTTGGGGTTTGTATATAACAACATAGAACAAAAGAACACATTGCTTATCTGAGGATAAGGCTGTATGAGCACATTTTAGGGAACATTTAAAGATGTCAAAAAAAAAAAAAAAAAAAAAAGAGGAAAGCTTAAGATGGCATTAGGAAAGATTCTGGGTGGGAAGGAGTAGATACCAGAGCTGGGTATTGAAGGACAGGTAAGAATTAACCAGGTCAGATAAGGTGGGGAAACAGCCCTCCCTGGCTGGGCAAATGCTATTGTAGCTGCAAATAACTTCTAGTTGCAGCATGGAACTTCAGCTAACCTCCCTGGGCCCTGATGTCCTGGCTCAGAAAAAAACAGACTCATTCTCCCTTCTTCATGCAGATAGTCACCTGAATCTTGTCCATCTCAGAGGCTATAGCAACTCACTGTAGCAAACTACTTGCCAGGAGAATTCATGGTATGCCACAAACATGAATATTATTGAGTCATGGACAGAAAGAGTCCTGGAAAATAATCCTTCCTAAACCAGAATGAGTCAAAGAGGTTTCCAGGGCAATGGAGCAGAGTCAGAAAGGGAGGCTACTTAGCATGGGACAACGTGTAAGATCCTTCATCCAGGGTCTGGCACTTACCAACCTTCAGTAACTGTCAGCAGTGAAGCTCTCTGCCTTGCTGCCTCCCTGGGGGCAACCTGGTTACATATTCTGTTTAGTTCAGTATGTGGGGCAACCATGACATTTGACATCTTATAGCTAGTATCTTAAGATCTTTGTAGATCTTATCTTCTACAATATATAATTTAAAAAAAAAAAAAAGCTCTCATGAATAAGACTAAGTCCTTCACTTAAAACGTATTTTTACCCATGCAGAGGGTCACCAGTTAACAGTGTTCGTTTCTGTACTGTAAAACCACTGTAGATCCTCCCACTAATGAGATGCTTTTAAAAACAGCAGCTCTGAAGTCTCCCAGTGCCACATAAAGGACTTTTATGAGGCCATTGGTTTTCTGCAAATAATCACTTTAATGATAACATCCAAAGTGTAATTGTAAACACTCAGTGGGGCCATTTAACCTTAATGATAGGGGAGCAGGGAAAAGCAGAAAGAATGATGGGCTTCCTCAAGAGAAACTAGAAGTTATGAAAATGGGAAAGGCCTTGTCTGCTAATTAAACAGGATCTATGGATGGTCCACTTGGAGACAGAGTAATCTGGTGGTTGAAGAGACAGACTTTGGAATCCACCTCAGACCTTAGATCTTAATCTCTGTGAGGCTGTTTCCTTTTCAATGATGTAAGGACCATGCTAAAGACCTCTCAAAATGAATGTGAGAATTCACTTAAATGAGGGCACAGATGGAAAGTATGTGGCACACAGGTGATCAATAATTTGTAACTATTTTCAACATGATCACTATATACATATGGTCTACGCTGGACTCAGAGACATTTTGCTGTGTCCCTTCACAGACGTTATGAATCACTGAGCTGATCTGTCTTCCAAAGAATTAGTGCATTCAAAAATCTCTTAGTGAAAGCTTTGTTCTCTGGTAGATAATTAAGGCCTTTAAGTGCAAATTAAAAAGATTTTTCTCTGGACTTACATATAGTTATTTTCTTTTAGGTCTGCTCACATGAGAATTTTGTAAATAAAACTGTGGCTGAAGGGCTCAGGCAAGAGCAAGAAAGTAGAGAGTTCTCTCCAAAAGTGTGTTCCCCATGCTTATTTCTCAATATGATAGCTGGAGTGCAGTTTGGAAATTTCCATTATGCCACCTGGAATCTGTTTTGCTACAGAGAAAAATAAAGGGTAGCTTATCTGAGATGATGCTATACAATCTTTTTTTTTTCTTTTTTTAAATCAGGCTCCAGAGTTGAGTATAACAAACAAAAAAAGCAATCTTCAAAACACAAAGTTCAGACAACTCCTTCTAGGATATGTACTGATCCATACAGACACACACGCCTGCAGACTATAGTATCAATGCTTGACACTACACTTGGGAATGAGAGTTCTGGAATTTGTGTATGTGTCTCACTCTTTTTAATGACGATGAAGATGAGCTAGTGAAAGGGTGTTTGGGAGAAAAAAAATAGAAAAAGATGAGATGATTCTCACCCCATCTATATTTCAAAGTAAATCCCCAGGCGAAATGAATCAGCTCTTCAAAGATGTTTTCCATCAAAGAGTATTCTGATATTCCAATGACAGTTTTCACTGTAGAATCCCAAATAGATCAATTAACCACCTTACTAGAACTTTGTAGTCAGCTCTATTCCAGTAATTGGGGGTTTATACCCTTGCTACTAAACTTTGAAAATCAGCCTTAGGATACCAGGGATCCTCCAGTGGGAGCACCCTTAGAATTACCTGTCCAATCTCCTTATTTTACAAATGAGGATCAGTCAGGATACGTGTGACAGAAAACCCCCAGTTCAGTCTGGCTTAAAGCAAAATGGAAACTTTTATGCAAATAACTGAAAAGTCCAGAAGTAATGCAAACTTCCAACATGGGTAAATCAAAGTGCTTAGGAGCAGCATCTGACATATATCTGTCTCAATTCCTCATCCTATTTGTCTCTGTATTGCCTTAGTTTTAGATGAGAGTCTCTCTTTAAGAAAACAACGATGTCTGGCAACACCCCCGACTTACATCTAGAAAGCCTATATTCCACCTATGAGTGAAACCATGTCTTTCTCTGATTGATTTATTTCACTCAGCCTAATACCCCCCAGTTCCATCTACATTAATGTAAATGATAAGTATTCATCCTTTCTGATGGCTAATATTCCATTGTGATGTGTATGTGTGTCTATCTATCTATCTATATCTATCTATCTATCTATCTTCTTCATCCATTCATCTGTCAAAGGACACCTGGTCTCTTTCCAAAGACTGGCTATTGTGGACATTGCTGCTATGGACATTGGGATGCAGGTGCCCCTTTAGATCACTACATTTGTATCTTTGGGGTAATATTTAACTGAATTTAAATAATAAAAAACAAAGCCTAGAACTCCAACAGGATAGAGCCCTCTTCTCCAGAATTCCAACAAAAAAAACCCTAGGGACCATACTTATTGGCACCTTGGTCATGTATCTATGGGTTCATGACTTGGAGTTGATGGAAACTGCTGGTGACCAGACCTGACCACATGCCCACTCTAAAACCATGGACTACAGGGGAGAAAAAAGTCACCAAAGGTAAATAAGGCTACTCTCACCCTAAAAGACAGATGAATAGTATTAGGCAAAATCAAGAGATGTTCATTACAGGCATCAAGAAAGGTTGTGACTTATCTCAAATCATACACAGTTAATGGGACACAGAGCCTCTGCATCATGCTATATTGACTTTTGACCCATTATTAGGGCCAGAGGAACCATTATTAAGAGGAACTAGGAAACAGCTTGGTTTTGAGTCAGCAGATCCATATAAGACTACCTGAATAGTGTTCAAGTACACATTGTCAACTAAGAAAATACATAATAACAAAAACTACTATGAATCCAGCAACCTTTAACACAATTATTAATCACAGAGGCATCTACGTATAGTTGAAAAATAGCCTTTTAAGTATGTGCCAGACATCCTATTTATTCAATCTACAAACAATTCTTGGTGCTCATATGGATTCACAGACCTTTTGTAATAATCATTAAACACCTCACTGGGTTCATTGCTCAGAGAATTATTAAGAACTGCTGTCCTAATCCTAGCAGAAAAGAATGTAATGTCTTTGATAAAACTCAAATAAACCTTCCCTCTCAGAGACCACCCCATGCAAGAGATAGAACTTGAGTGATACAGGAAGAGCATGATTTCAGCCCTGAGAGGAAGGAAGGCTATCTTCCAACTGGCAGGAATGGCAAGGGTAGAGAACATTAGACTAGCCTTGGTGCTAGTCTAATGCTAGTGCTAGTATAGTTACAGGATACGGGGCAGTGGTGGGCCATATTTTTGAGAACCAGAAAATCAGCTTCAGGATTCTTTTTCCATAAATCTCTTGAATGGATATCTTGATTCAGTACTCAATGTGGGGGTGGTTACAGGTTCTCAAATTGGCAGACATTTGAATGAACAGAATGATAAGCTACAAAGAAAATCTTTGGCTCCGTTAGGGAACCAGTTACCCTGATCTGCAGTGTTTGTGACATTACAATAAGTTAATTTCAGGGTGTCAGTCTTAGACTGAAGATATGTCATTTTAGTGTCTACTGAATCTCCACTGTGTGATGGGTGGAGAACTAGCCCACTTGTTACCATGTTACATAAGAAAAGACATAGAGCCTATAGGGGTGGGAAATGCCATTCAGAGCAGCAGCAGCTCATAGATCTGCTTGCACTCTGCTGAGGAGACCTTCCTGATGCTGTTTGATCAACTCTGTAATAATTGGTTATTTAATAAGGTCTTTGAATTGTCAAAACTGAGGTGCCTGGTGGCACAGTTGGTTAAGCACTTGACTCTTGGTTTTGGCTCAAGTCATGATCTCAGGGTCATGAGATTGAGCTTCACCTTGGTCTTTATGCTCAGCCTGAAGTCTGATTGAGATTCTCTCCCTCTATCTTTGGCCCTAACACTTGTGCACATGCTTTCTCTGTGTCTCTAAAATAAAATAAATATTTTTTTTAATTGCCAAAACTATTTGCTCTCCTCAAGAGACCTAGGAGAGGTTGGTATCATGACTCCTGGTAAGACATATCACCAATGTCATTTCTGCTGCTCTTTATCTTGGTTATTTAAATGGCCCACCACTGGGGCATATCATAGGCTGATGGGAAGGTCTAAACTCTTTATCATTAGGAAAGATAGGGAAAAGGAAGTGAAGTGAACTCACAGGGTCAGAGATCATGCTAAATACTTTCTCATTTATTCTCTCATTTAACACTCACAATGTATGCTAGTTTTAATTGCCTTTGTATGAACAGAATGAGAATCAGGGAGGTTAAGTAACTTATTTAAAGACACATAGCTTATTGAGGCCCAGTTGAAAGTCAGATGCAGGTCTGCATCCAAAGTCCCTGTGCTTTCCAATACATTACACAACTTTTATAAATCAGGGCAGAGGGTTGCAGGAGTGGTAAAATGGTTTTGTCTATTAGTTCTCCATCATTCTTCAAGGGAGAAATACCTGGGACTTCGAATAATTAGAGAACTCTACTCTGCCAAACTCTCACTTCTTAGGCTTATCCCCCCAGCTATAGATAATCAATCATCAACACATTTCCATCTAGTCAGTTTGATTTTGAGTTCACCTGTTGAGCCACTATAATGTACTACTAACTACTTAATCTTATTTCTTTCTCACAAAAATAAAGTGGCTACCATTTGTCCTCCTTTAACATATGAGAAATCTAAGAGAGAAATACCTTGCCCAAGATCACACAAGAAAAGTGACAAAGGTGGAATCCCTGACTGAGTCTGGCTCCAAATCCAAGCTCTCCCCTGAATGGCAGGCACTCAGTCATGCCTAGTTTTTGAAGTCATCCTAACACTAGCAGTTTGTCCTAAACAATTTGCCATAGAGATTTTCAACTAGGCTATAAAGGACCACTGCAAGCTGACATTCTGAAGTCTTCTCATTCAATTACAAACTTTCCCAAAGGAATGGAGATTCCAACAGGGTTCTTTCCTGCTCAAGGTACCAGTTGCCAAGCAGCAATTGGGTGTTCCCTACAAGGCTGAGAGGTGCTAAAGTTGCCAGGTGTCATTAAACTGTCAAATCCTTTCCCGGAGGCCCAGCAGCCTGACAAACTAATTGTCAGGTCTTGAAATCAACAAGTTTCAGAAGGTTTCACAATTAACCCCCTGTACCTCTTGCAGTGTTATTGCTCTTACAGCTGAAGCTACCCTTGCTCTTCTACTACTCTACTGTGCCACTGGCCTTCAAGTCCAGGAAACTCACATTTACTTTAGCATGGCCAGTGCAAAGCACAAACAGGGAGGTAAATTGGCTGTGACAAACACGTGTGTTGTGCATGTGTGAGAAAAAGTTATTTTTGAATATCCACTGGGTTATTTTCCACGAAACTATGAACCCCCACTATTGTTGAAGCAAGAAGCAGGGGAAAAAAAACCCTTACCATATATTCTTAAATATCTCAGTCCCCTTATTTGAGGCTGAAAGGATTGAAAATATTCTTCCCCCAATGAATTGAAAAAAATTTAGCACTTACAGACAAATTTATAACATAGGAAACTACATTTATTTGAGTTATTAAAGTTATAAATCAACCATGTGAGAAAGATGAGGTAGTGTTTTTAGCTCTAGTTAACATAGGAATTATCAGAATGTGAAATAAAAGTGGTTTTGTTGACTACTATTTCAATACTCTTTTCTTTGAGCAACACTGTCTTCAAGTATTCTCCAGAGAAAGTGAAGGGTGAGCAATTGAAACTCAAGGAGTTGGTCCTTGGGAATTAAAGAAGAAATAAGCTTCTGGAGAGAATTCTGAACTCCTATAGTTCTAAGTCCAGTGTCCTTGTTGAATCTTGTAATTTTAACAAACATCTATAGATTTTTTCTTGTCCTGTTCCAGGATAGCCCCATTTATCAAAACCACAGAGTTTAACCAAACTGTCTCCAGAGCTCACAAACCAGTTGTTCAGCAGTAATCTGCAGAAATATTTGCTGTTAGAGGAAGATGTACAACACCTATGGAAGCTCAATGAGGGACAAGGGGGAAGACAGAGAAGAAAAGCACCCCAGACAGAGGTAAAGTACATACAAAAATTTTGTACATTTGGGTATCGTGTTTGGTGTAGTTGCAATGAAGTCAGAGGTGTAGGTAAGATCCTGAAAAGCCTTGAATATCATGATAAAGGATTTGAACATTAGCCTGACAACATGGACAACCAATGAAGAAACTTCAACCACTGATGAAATTTGAAATTCTTTAACCTGCATTTTAGAAGTCTGTGCACCTGGGTGGCTCAGTCTGTTAAGCATCTGCCTTCAGCTCAGGTCATGCTCTCAGGGTCCTGGGATCTTGCCCCACATCAGGCTCCCTGTTCAGCATGGAGTCTACTTCTCATCCTCCCTTTGTCCATCCCACCCACTTCTCCTGCTCTTTCTTATTCTCTCTCTCTCAAATCAATAAATAAAAACTTTTATATATATATATATATATATAGTCTGCCTAATGGCAGTGGGCAGGATAGATTGGTCAAGAATACAAGAATAGAGGTGGGGAAAACCACTTGGGAAGTTACTGAAACAATTCATATATTCTTTTTCTTCTTTTTAATGGTATGAAACTAGAGTATGCACAGGAAAAAATGGAAAGGCAAGGATTGAGTTGAAAGATGTTTAGGAGATTAAATTAAGAGGATTTCATGATAGGTCAAAAAGCAGAGATTGAAAAAAAAGGTCAATGATGACAAGTGTCTGATTTCACTGATTGGAGTCATGCATTCACTAGGGAGGAAAACACTGGAGAGGAACATGAAGATTAAACATGTAGTTTGTGAATCATCGGATGTAGATGTTCACATGGTCTATGGCTATATAGGTCTAGATGTCTGGAGGGAGGTCAAGGATTAAGTTAAGAATTAGAAAGTCATCAGTATGTAGTCAGTAGTTGAAGCCAAAGGCAAAGATACTATGCACCAGGACAGGTAGGAGTGATGAAACTCTGGGATGTATCAACACCAGAGTCAGGCAGAAGCCCAAAAACCAAGAACAGGGGGGAGGTCAGGAAGGAGGAGAGGTCAACAGTGAGCTGAAAGGTGATCATTTCATCTAAATGATCATTTCAGCCCCAGAAAGTTGCCGCTAAACTCACAAGTTCCTCTGCAACTAGGTCTAGTTAAATGTAAGAGGGAACGGTATGAATGACATTTGTTTTTCTTGGAAGCAGGTTACTTTTTTTTTTTTTTTTTTTTTAAACAGAGGCACAGGCTTTCAGTTGTTTATATACAGAAACATCTATTTACATCTTACTACATAAGCCAGGGAATCAGAGGTGGGAAACAGGACTCCTAGGTCTAACCTAGATCATCCTTTCATCTCTCTGAGTTTCAAATATTTCCCATAATTAACTTTCTCTTTCGTACTTTAAAAGTAAATGTAACCAAATATAAGCTCAAGGATCCATATGGTTCTGTCTAGATATGGTGCTACAAAGAAACACAGTCCAATAACCATAAATATTTTAAGAGAAATTCCAATTATCATTTAAAAAACATAAAAGGGAACTGAGTTCCTGATATACCCTCAACCTCCTTAAGGCTTTTCTAACCCTCTACCTTTCTTGTACCTCAGCAACTGCTTCAGAGCCTCATACTCTCAAATCCACAATTTCCTTTTGCCTCCAAAGCTTCCAAAGCCTCAGAATCTGTGTTTTCCTCCCTTGCGCCTATAGCCTCCTTCATCCCATAGAATAGCTGAGGAGGAAAAACTCCTATTTTAAAGAGAGAAGGACAAGGAGAGAGAGGAGCTGAATAAGCAGATTAGGTCCTCTCAATGCCAGCATGATGAGTTCAGCAAAGGCTGGGAAATGCTTGTTTTAATACATTTTGTTCCAGCTTCATGTAGACTTTAAACTTTTCAAAACACACTCATGTTTGTGCTCTCATATGTACTTCATACCACTACTTCTGTGAGATTGGTTGGACTGATTTCAATATCTCCATTTCTAGATGAGAAAACACTGAGATACCAAAACCCCTGCCACCCTTTCAGTGACACCAAAGCCAAACTGGACCTTCAGCAAGGTATTCTGACCCCTGCCCAGTAGTTACCACTGCCAACGTTCTCCTCCTCAGGGTTACATGGCTCAGCCTCAGTAGGGGCTCTCAGCTGTGCTGTGGCCAATAAGAATGAATATGTGAGTGTAGATCCATTTATGAAATCCAACATCTTAAGAGGATGCCATTGTAGAGGAGGAAAAATAATTTTCCCTCTTCCCTTCTGAGTTCTTAGCTGAAACCCTATAATGAAAAACAGATTAACAAAGTAAAACGGAAGTTTATTAACATGTATGTCTCCTTTATACAGGGGAGATACCCAGGGAAAAATGAATAACTCAAAGAAGTGGCTTAAAATTCAGGCTTAAATATCCTACTCAGGAAAGAGTAGACCTCTTAGGAAAGAGTAAATGATTTTTAGGAAAGATGAATGCGCTTGTAGAGAAAAAGATGGATGGTATAATAGTTTGCGACAAAGTATGTCCGGGTGTGGTGTTGGCTTCCAGTCTCCTCTCTCATGACTAGACTCAATCGTAACTGGCTGATGACACTCTGGAGAAGACGATTTATCGAACTGATTTTGGAAGATCTATCTTTAGTCAGATAAGGAGAGTTCAGAGAAAGCCTCTCTCTTCATTTGCTGTATTTCAAGTGCCTACAGCTCAAAATGCCAAATCAGTAATATTGATAATCAATATGCCAGAGGGCACTTGCTGTGATGAGCACTGGGTGTTATATGAAGTGATGAATCACTCAATTCTACACCTGAAACTTATACTACACTGTATGTTAATAACTGGAATTTAAATAAAAACTTGGAAAAGGAAAAAAATCAATATGCCAAAGTGGCATACTGTGAAGTAGCATATTCTGCTACTCTTCACGAAGCATAAACAAAAGAACTTAAATCCATGGAAGAGGAGGATGGGGAAAAATAAACTCCATTTTCTCAAATTTTTACTACAGCTGTGGTCTAGGCACCTCCTGTGGATCCAACCAATGACCTTAAACATCACATCATTTCTTTTATGCTTGAATTTTGCATGCCTACAATTTGGTTTGAAACAACACCATTTTATGCCACCTGCCTGACAGTTCCCTCCGAACCCCATCATTTGCCAGATGCACAAAATTTGGAAGGAAATGCTAGAGACCTTGCCTCCCACCAGTTCAAAGACTACAGGGGGAAAAAAAGTGTAATTTTCATGGAAGAAAATCATGTATCTAGCATCAGATAATAGACTCTATGTTAGTGTGCTCAGATAAAAGGAGAGAATAGACAGTAATTTTTGTCCAGCAGTTCTTCACATGGGATACTTGGGCAACAACTGGGTCTCCTCCTCTGCCAGCCAAGTCCGGGACTTAAGTTGAAAATAAGCATTGAAGCCCTGTTTCCTCCGTGCATCTTGGGGAAATATCACTGCAAAATTTAAAAATACTATTGGCATAGGTGCATGCTAAGAATGTCAGCAGTGCTGTTGATTTACTCTAATGAATTAATTACAGTAATGCCTTGATTACAGGGAATTTCCCTAGAAAGACATGGAATGGTAAAAAAGCAGCTCTAATGCTGTTTCAGCTCTAATGAGGAAGTTGACCCCAGAAGGGCAGCTCAGGGAAATCTAGGACAGGGGAGGAGGTTGAAAGAAACCCTTCAGGAGGATCCAGCATGCCAGGTGATTCTCAGCAAACATTAGCACATCTGGAGGGCTTGATAGAACACACACTGTGGTGCCCTCCGGCCAGAGTTTCTGATTGGTTTCTAACAAGTGTCCTGGTGCTGGTGCTGCTACTGCTGCTGCTGCTGGTTCAGGCACCACACTTAAGCACTGTGGTCTAGACCAATCTGCCCACAGAGGAGGAGGCAGTGAGCTCTGGAATCAGCCAGACCTGAGTGTAGCTCCGCTAATTGCAAGACCCTGTGGAAATGCCCTAACCTCTCTGAGATGCATGGCTCCTCTGTGGATGAGTGACAGCAGCTGCTCCCAGTGCTGCTGTGCAGGAGAGGGGCATGCAGCCGAACACAATGCATGTCCTTAGCAGGCTCCACAGAGGTGGTGAATGGTGGTGACAGGAGCAGTCAAGGCACATCTTTCCTGTGCACTCTGGTAAGGTTTCATCAGTGCCAAACCCAGGAAGACACACAAGTTTGCCCTGGCAGCGTCCCCTCTGTATACCTTAGGCTGCACTTTTTTTTTTTAAAGCCCTATTCTTATGTAAAGACTGGCACCACCTGCAGAACCAAAACAATGTATAATAATAATGACCATAATTTGCAGCTGATGAGCACTTCCAAGATGCTGGGTGCAATACCAAGAGACGTATCCACATTTACATTTAAACCAGCCATCTGACGTAGGAAACACCAACATCCCTACACCAAGGTAACTGAGGGGAAACTGGGTCTCAAATACAATTAGTAACTTGCCCAGGATTAGCCAACCAGTAAGTGACAGAACTGGGATTCGAACCCAGACTGGTCTAAGGTCTGAGCCCAGGTGTTCGCCACTATGTTGGGCTATGACAGTGGCAGTGATATTTGACATTTGCTTAGTGCTTTCCAGCTTACACAACATTTTTCTCTCCACTGCAGAGGCTGCCCTCCCACTTTTCTGTAAGGTAAGCAAGGTAAGCATTCCTCTGTCCATTTTACAGACTTGGGGACCTAACAGGTGGTACAACTGGGACACGTAGCTTCATGTGCTGACACTCAGTGCACTGTCTTTACATTACATGGTCTTGCTGCAATTATTTATTCTCAGTCTACCTTTTCAGGAAGAAGTAGCCAGCTGGTCATAAGCATAGATGGAGAAGGCTGGCTGCTGCCTCCACACAGTGAAAGACTATCTGGGGATCCAGCTTTAGCAACAGGGCCAATGGGAAAGCTGGACTGGAAATAAGAAACAGTGAGTGGGATTTCTGACTTTTGCTACTTACTTGCTGTGTGCCCATGAAGAAATCACTTACTATCTCTGAGTAAGAGCCTCAGTAGCTCAGTGATTGTTTAGGAATAAGAAAAGATGTAAGAAGAAACTTCCAAAAAGAGAATGAGGTGAAACCCCATCAACTACCCACACCTCATACTCATTTAAGGATCTACTCACATATGTTGCAACAAAGGCTGGTACTCTCTGTTCCCTTAGATCAGGGATAGATTAAAAACATGATACAGCTCAAAAAAATATATGACTTTACTCATATGTGGAATTTAAGAAACAAATGAACAAAGGGAAAAAGAGAGAGAGTGCGAAACACAAGAAACTGACTGTATACAGAACTAATGGTGACCAGAGGGGAGGTGGGTGGGGATGGGTTAAGTAGATGATGGGGATTAAGGAGGGCACTTGTCATGATAAGCACCAGGTGATGTATGAAAGCGTTGAATCACTATATTGTACACCTGAAACTAATATAACTAATACAACATTGCATATTTACTAACTGGAATTAAAATAAAACTTTAAAGAAAAAATTATATAGCTCTAAAGCAGTAACAGTTATTAAAAGAAGGCATAGAACAAAACATTTGTGAGTATCTGTTATGTACTAGACACTTGGACAAGGTGCTTCAGATAAATTTGTGTACTTAATTTCATCCTTTTGAGGCACTATGGGACTGTAAAAATTATGATCCTACAGTTGAGCTTAGAAAAATCAAGTTACCCAACTAGACAAACTAAGAGCTGTCTGCCAAAGGAGTCCGGCATTCAACTGGCTAGTGACAGGCTACTCCCCCACCCTCTCTCCATAGTCCACTGTATGCATCTCTTTCCAATTCTGCTTTCAGTGACTTCACGTAAGTAGCTTGCAACAGTTCTTGTGGGAGTATTTATACCGTGAAAACCAGCAAATGCTACAAAGCAGGGCTTTCCTCCTCGCCCCAAGAAAGTTTACCAGCACAACTGTCCTACCCAATTCCTTATCTCCCACACTAAGAAAGCCAAAGCATATATTTCTTTTCCAGTCAAGGTTGGTCTCCTACCAGGCAACAGAAAGAGGTTACAAACCACTACTTAGTATTTCGGGGAGGAAAACTGAAGTTGTTTTGAACAAAAATTGTCTTGACTTAAAAGAGACTTTATTTCTTTTCCTTCTTCATTCAGTGTATGGTGTTCATTATCCCTAAAGCTCAAGCAAGGCACTGTATGTTCAGGGGACACTGATCCATAGGTCCCATTTGGCGTCTTCAGACCCCACACTGAGAGCAGAATATCAGCTCCAAAACATAAAAGCATCAGCAGGATCCTCTTCTTCATCTCAGCCTTAGACTCAATAAAGTGAGTCCATTTGTCAAGCAGCAAAGACAAAAAGAGAAATCTTCATTCAATCTCCAGGATATTCCTTTCTAGGGATTGTAAAGGGCCCCCTATCTCTGGGCTCTGAAAACAAAGTGGTCTTTTTTCAATGTTGATACTAAAAGACTTTATGTTTCATTTTGCAGTTGGAAGTAGGAAAATTCCTAGGAGATCGGTCCATCTCCTTCTCCTTAGGGCTCCATTTCCCTCTCAGTGGGATGATTAAACTAATCAAAAGAGTCCTTTACTTTTTCTTACCTTTAAATTGCCCTTCACACTCTGCATGCTGTCTGGCGCTCATTAGGAGCTTTCTATCTGATGCTTCTTTCCTAGATCTTCACAGAGACGCGGATACAAGAAATTCTGCTAACAGCCTCTTTTGCAATTCCACAAGAGCAAAAAAATAACTGCCTTTTATGTTCCTTTATTTGATTACAAAAATAAAAATAAAGTTTAAAAACAACAGCAACAAAAACTGATCTCTTGTCCGTTTCACCCTCAAGGAGATGGCCTCTTATTTAGGTGGTGAGTCCCTTCTTCCCCTCTTGTTACTCTTTTCCAGAAGTGCTTGTTTTTTCTGCTCACACCTCGGCTCTACACTCACTCTGTACACTTGAAATCCCACTGTCCTGCCAAGGAGACAACTGGTCATAGCTCAAGTTCTGAGTAACCCAGGTGCTGCACTGCTGTAAAGCAGAGAAAAAAAACGTGACCCTAAACTGAGCCTAGGGACAAATGCTGACCAGAATCCTGAGGCTTTTGCAAACACACAGAAGCTCTTCTATTGTGGCATGAACCCCACCTGGAGTTTGAGCACTTCCTTTTTTTAATGAAAAATAAATGAGATATTCACTTAGGAAATAGAACCTGATTTTAATTTCCTAGTCTAAACTTTCAATGAAAGTTTGCTTTTCATTAAGCAAACAATTTTTTGAGAGGGGAAAAAAATTCCTCCTGAACTGCTAGATGACACAGAAGATACAGATAAAAATTGAGAAAGAACCACCTCCCCCAAGCAAATAAACAAACAAAAACAGACTCACTGGGGGTGAGGTCAGCCCAGGTGTCTTTTTTTTTTTTTTTTTTTTTTTTTTAATTCACCAAGTCTACCAGTCAGAAATCTTTGGAGAATCACAAATAGAACAAATATCTTATTTTCTCTATATAGATATGACTATGTAGATAATTACATAGAGAGATATCTACATGGATGTATGTGTAGAGATCTAGATACACTTATTTTAAGGAATTGGCTCATGTGATCATGGGAGCTGGCAAGTCTGAAATCTGTAGGGTACACTGGCAGGCTGAAAATTCAGGTAAAAGTTGATGTTGCAGTCTGAGTCCAAAATCTGTAGAGCAGATCAGCAGGCTGGCAACTCAGGCAACACTTCTTTCTTATAGTCCTGAAGCACAATATTTTCTTCTCTGGTAAATTTCAGTTTTGGTTTTTAACTCCCTCAACTGATTGGACAAGGCCCATCCACATTGTGAAAGATAATCTTCTTTACTTAAAGTCAACTGATTGTAAATATTAATCACATCTAGACAGAGCTCCACAGTCTACCCAAACTGACATATAAAATTAATCACCACACCAGCTGATTCCGTTATGCAGTCAAAGTTGAGGACCACTGCCTTAGGATAAAATTATTTTGAAGGTAATTAGGGATTTTTCAGGTATTTAAAAATAGCTTAGGTTCCTAAGAAATTAGATAACTTGGACCATTAGTCAAAATATAAATTTGTCTCCCTGTCTTCCTTCAATTAAAATGTGCTTCCTGAGTACCCACCTTGTAACAGGCACGGCTCTGAGTATCCTATGGATTGTTCAAGTGTAATCCTGCCCTTAAAAATTTCATGGCCTAGTAAGAGAGGAGAAAAGCCAGCTGCTTGTGCCAGCAGCTCTTAAGACTATTCAGCATCATTTGTCCTTCTCGTTTCTCTTGATCTTCCCCACAGTTATTGCTTCCAAGATAGAGGAAAAGATGAGGGGGAAAAGATGAAGGAAAACACAAGTGAAGTGTCTTTACTCCAAAAATTTTCATTATCTATGGATGGGAACCATGTATTGGGTATTTTGTATTAATATTAATTATGCCTGGAGAAAAAGTCATTTGAGATATTGCCTCTGTTGGCTATGATCATGGTGTTCTCAATCAGTTATCCCAGTCAATTCAGACATCCCTTCTCATCTGTGGATATGTTGCCACATAGGGGTATGGATTATTTCTCCTTGGTTTAGCAATATATGAATCACATTTCCCCAAATGAGTGATTCCCTCAGAAAGTTTTT
This sequence comes from Canis lupus familiaris, assembly GCF_011100685.1. Lineage (NCBI taxonomy): Eukaryota > Metazoa > Chordata > Mammalia > Carnivora > Canidae > Canis > Canis lupus. The sequence continues at coordinate 23,298,859 of NC_049249.1, forward strand.
CCACAAATCAAAATTTATAGTTCCTAGTGGATTGAGAACTATAATTCTAAATGGTCTCTAAATCTCATTCATTCATTCTGATCTAGGGAGATGCTGCTGAATCTCCAAGTGGCAGCAGACGAGATATGTTTAGATTGTCTATCATTACAACTATGGCAATAGGAACAATGGGGACAAAAAATTCAAAGTGATACATAAAAAAAAACTGGATATAACAAACTATAAACAATTCTACATTTTATAACAAAGACAAATGGTTAAATTTCTCAAAAACCACAACTCAATACAAAATAGATTACTTATCCTTATAACTAGTAATTGAATTCATCATTTTAAAACTCCCAAAAAAGAAATCTCCAAAGCAAGATGGCTTTACTAGAGAATTCTATCTAGCATTTTAAAAAGGAATTAACAGGGATGCCTGGGTGGCTCAGTGGTTGAGTGTCTGCCTTTTGGCCCAGGGTGTGATCCTGGAGTCCCAGGATCAAGTTCCACATCAGGCTCCCTATATGGAGCCTGCTTCTCCCTCTGCCTGTGTCCCTGCCCCACCCCCCTCTGTCTTTCTCTGTGTGTGTCTCTCATTAATAAATAAATAAAATATTTAAAAGTAATAATAATAAATTAATTAATTAACAATAATTCTATACAATCTCTTCTAGAAAATGGAAGAGGATGGAAAGCTTACCAATTCATTTTATAAAGTTACTATTACCCTAAAACCAAAGATAGATAAAGATAGTACAATGTTATGAAAAGACAAAACTAAATATTTCTCATGTATAGAGATACAAAAGTCCATTACAGAATAGCAGCAAATAAATTCATCAATATATTTAAAAAATGATATACTATGACCATATGGAATTTATTTCAGGGATACAGGACCACAAACTCAATCAATGTAACCCACCATTTGAACAGATGAAGAAAATATCATAAAAATATATTAACATAGGAAGAAAAATATGTGCCAAAATTCAATATCCTTTCATGATAAAAACTCAGAAAAATAAGAATAGAGGAAAACTTCCTCCACTTTATAAAAAGCATCTACCTAAAAAGTATACCTATAGTAATACTTAATAATGAAAAACTGAATGATTTCTCCTAAGATTAGGAACAAGGCAAGTACATCTGCTCTTAACTCTCCTATTCAGCATAATGCTAAAAGTTGTAGCCAGTGTAATAAGATGAGAAGGAAATAAAAGGCATGCAGACTGGGAAATAAGAAATAAAACTGACCCGATATGGGCATGATTGCTTACCTAGAAAACCCCAAGGAATCTGCAAAACAAAACAAAAAGCAACAACAAAAAAGTCACAACTAACAAATGAGTTCAGCAGGATCACAATCACAGGATGCAAGACAAACATATAAAAATTGTATTTCCATATGCTAGCAATGAACAGAGATACTATAACCAAAGATACAGTATCATTACAATTGCTTAAAAATGAAATGCTTAGGTTTAAACCTAAGAAAACACATAGGGGACTTATATGCTAAAAACTACAAGGCAGGTGAAATAAAACAAAGAAAATCAAAATCAGTGGAAAAACATACAATGATCATGAATTGAAAAATTCAATTTTCTCAAAATGTCAATATTCTCCAAATTGACAGAGAGATTTAATGTAATTCTTATTGTAACAGCATAATTATTTGTAGGTATAGGAAGATTGTTTTAAAAATTACATGGAAAGTTTAGGAATTATAATAGCTAAAGCAATTTTGGAAAAGAAGAAAAAAGTGGAAAGAAACAGTATATTCAATTCCAAATCTTATTGTACAGATATACCAATCAAGACTGTGTGTAACAGCAGAAAATTAGACACATTAGGTCGATGAAACAGAGCAAAGAACCTAGCAATAGATTCAAACAAATATCATCAACTATTTTCTGCCAAGGTGTCAAAATCTCCTTGATGGAAGAAAGATGACCTTTTGAATTAATTTTCCTGGAGAAAAAAAAAAGAAAGAAAGAGAAAGAAAAAGAAAAAATTAATGAACTCACTCTAAGTCTCAAACCTTATATAAAAATTAACTCAAAAGGTATCCCAAAACATAAAACTCTTAGAGGAAAAAAAGTACAAAGTCATCAGGATCTATGTATAGGCACAGAGTTCTTAAACTTGACACCAAAAGTCTGATCCACAAAAAGAAAAATTAGTCAACTGGACTTCATCAAAATTAAAAACTTTTGCTCTGTGAGAAACCTCATTAAGATAATAAAAGGATAAGTTACAGAGTGAGAGAAAATATTTGCAAGTGACATAACAAATACAGGACTAGTATTTAGAATATGTAAATTGTTCTCAGAACTCAATATGAAAATAGCAAATCCAATCAGGACATAGACAAAAGATATAAAGGAAAATGTTACTGAAGGTGATATACCATTGGCAAGTAAGCACAAAAAAAGATGTTCAATATCATTAACCATTAAGGAAGTGCAAATTAATGCTACAATGGCATATTACTACATACCCATTGAAAAGGCTCAAATAAAAATAGTATTACACAAAAGAAATCAAAAGAGCATCAGTGAGTTGTGTAACAAGTTTAAGCAGTCCAGAGGGGCAAGATGGTGAAAGAGTAGGGTCCCCAAGTCACCTGTCCCCTCCAAAATTACCTAGACATCCTTCAAATCATCCTGAAAATCTACGAATTCGGCCTGAGATTTAAAGAGAGAACAGCTGGAACGCTAGTGAGAAGAGTTCGCGCTTCTATCAAGGTAGGAAGACAGGGAAAAAGAGATAAAGAAACAAAAGGCCTCCAAGGGGGAGGGGCCCCGCGAGGAGCAGGGCTGAGGCCGGGGCGAGTGTCCCCAGGACAGGAGAGCCCCGTCCCGGAGGAGCAGAAGCTGCACCAACCTTCCCGGGCGGAAAGGGGCTCGCGGGGAGTTGGAGCAGGACCCAGGACGGCGGGGATGCCCTCGGGCTCCCTGGGACACTAACAGACACCTGCGCCCCGGGAGAGTGCGCCGAGCTCCCTAAGGGCTGCAGCGCGGGCAGCGGGACCCGGAGCAGCTCGGGGGTGCTCGGGGGCGGCTCCGCGGAGGGGGCTGCGGGGCGGGAGCGCTAATCCAACAGTGCAGGTCCCGGAACACAGGGCGCCGGGACACAGCCCAGGATCCGGCCTCCCCCCGGGACAGCCAGAGGCCGGGAGGGCCCAGGACAGCGAGGACACTCCTGCCCCGAGCTGAGCAGATCAGCAGCCCCGCCCCGGAGCCTCCAGGCCCTGCAGACGGAGAGCTCAGTGGTTACTGCAGGAGCTGACTCCAGGGATCCAGAGCTGGCCGCTGCCACTGTGGTTGTTCCTCCTGGGGCCTCACAGGGTAAACAACCCCCACTGAGCCCTGCACCAGGCAGGGGCAGAGCAGCTCCCCCAAGTGCTAACACCTGAAAATCAGCACAGCAGGCCCCTCCCCCAGAAGACCAGCTAGCCGGACAAGTTCCAGAGGAAGTCAAGGGACTTAAAGTATACAGAATCAGAAGATACTCCCCCGTATTTTTGGGGTTTTTTGTTTGTTTTTTTGCTTTTTTTTTTTTTGTTTGTTTGTTTGTTGTTTTTTGATTTCTGTTTGCTTTCCCCACCCTTTTTTTCTTTCATTTTCTTTCTCTTTTTCTTTTTTCTTTTTTCTTCCTTTTTTCTTTTTCTCTTTTCTTTCCTTCTTTCTCTCCTCTCTTTTTCTCCTTATCCCAATACAACCTGTTTTTGGCCACTCTGCACTGAAGAAAATGACTAGAAGAAAAACCTCACCTCAAAAGAAAGAATCAGAAACAGTCCTCTCTCCCACAGAGTTACAAAATCTGGATTACAATTCAATGTCAGAAAGCCAATTCAGAAGCACTATTATACAGCTACTGGTGGCTCTAGAAAAAAACATAAAGGACTCAAGAGACTTCATGACTGTAGAATTTAGATCCAATCAGGCAGAAATTAAAAATCAATCGAATGAGATGCAATCCAAACTAGAAGTCCTAATGACGAGGGTTAACGAGGTTGAAGAACGAGTGAGTGACATAGAGGACAAGTTGATGGCAAAGAGGGAAACTTAGGAAAAAAGAGACAAACAATTAAAAGACCATGAGGATAGATTAAGGGAAATAAATGACAGCCTGAGGAAGAAAAACCTACCTTTAATTGGGGTTCCCGAGGGCACCGAAAGGGACAGAGGGCCAGAATATGTATTTGAACAAATCATAGCTGAAAACTTTCCTAATCTGGGAAGGGAAACAGGCATTCAGATCTAGGAAATAGAGAGATCCCCCCCTAAAATCAATAAAAACCGTTCAACACCTCGACATTTAATAGTTAAGCTTGCAAATTCCAAAGATAAAGAGAAGATCCTTAAAGCAGCAAGAGACAAGAAATCCCTGACTTTTATGGGGAGGAGTATTAGGGCAACAGCAGACCTCTCCACAGAGACCTGGCAGGCCAGAAAGGGCTGGCAGGATATATTCAGGGTCCTAAATGAGAAGAACATGCAACCAAGAATACTTTATCCAGCAGGGCTCTCATTCAGAATGGAAGGAGAGATAAAGAGCTTCCAAAACAGGCAGGAACTGAAAGAATATGTGTCCTCCAAACCAGCTCTGCAAGAAATTTTAAGGGGGACTCTTAAAATTCCCCTTTAAGAAGAAGTCCAGAGGAATATCCACAGAAACAAGGACTGAATAGATATCATGATGACACTAAACTCATATCTTTCAATAGTAACTCTGAACGTGAACGGGCTTAATGACTTCATCAAAAGGTGAAGGGTTTCAGACTGGATAAAAAAGCAGGACCCATATATTTGCTGTCTACAAGAGACTCATTTTAGACAGAAGGACACCTACAGCCTGAAAATGAAAGGGTGGAGAACCATTTACCATTCAAATGGTCCTCAAAAGAAAGCAGGGGTAGCCATCCTTATATCAGATAACCTAAAATTTACCCTGAAGACTGTAGTGAGAGATGAAGAGGGACACTATATCATACTTAAAGGATCTATCCAACGAGAGGATTTAACAATCCTCAATATATATGCCCCGAATGTGGGAGCTACCAAATATATCAATCAATTAATAACCAAAGTGAAGAAATACTTAGATAATAATACACTTATACTTGATGACTTCAATCTAGCTCTTTCTACCCTCGATAGGTCTTCTAAGCACAACATCTCCAAAGAAACGAGAGCTTTAAATGATACACTGGACCAGATGGATTTCACAGATATCTACAGAACTTTACATCCAAACTCAACTGAATACACATTCTTCTCAAGTGCACATGGAACTTTCTCCAGAATAGACCACATACTGGGTCACAAATCGGGTCTGAACCGATACCAAAAGATTGGGATCGTCCCCTGCATATTCTCAGACCATAATGCCTTGAAATTAGAACTAAATCACAACAAGAAGTTTAGAAGGACTTCAAACACGTGGAGGTAAAGGACTATCCTGCTAAAAGATGAAAGGGTCAACCAGGAAATTAAGGAAGAATTTAAAAGATTCATGGAAACTAATAAGAATGAAGATACAACCGTTCAAAATCTATGGGATGCAGCAAAAGCAGTCCTGAGGGGGAAATACATCGCAATACAAGCATCCATTCAAAAACTGGAAAGAACTCAAATACAAAAGCTAACCTTACACCTAAAGGAGCTAGAGAAAAAACAGCAAATAGATCCTACACCCAGCAGAAGATGACAGTTAGTAAAGATTCAAACAGAACTCAATGAAATCGAGACCAGAAGAACTGTGGAACAGATCAACAGAACCAGGAGTTGGTTCTTTGAAAGAATTAATAAGATAGATAAACCATTAGCCAGCCTTATTGAAAAGAAGAGAGCGAAGACTCAAATTAATAAAATCATGAATGAGAAAGGAGAGATCACTACCAACACCAAGGAAATACAAACGTTTTTAAAAACATATTATGAACAGCTGTATGCCAATAAATTAGGCAATCTAGAAGAAATGGATGTATTTCTGGAAAGCCACAAACTACCAAAACTGGAACAGGAAGAAATAGAAAACCTGAACAGGCCAATAACAAGGGAGGAAATTGAAGCAGTCATCAACAACCTCCCAAGACTCAAAAGTCCAGGGCCAGATGGCTTCCCAGGGGAATTCCATCAAACGTTTAAAGAAGAAACCATACCTATTCTACTAAAGCTGTTTGGAAAGATAGAAAGAAATGGAGTACTTCCAAATTCGTTCTATGAGGCCAGCATCACCTTAATTCCAAAACCAGACAAAGACTCCACCAAAAAGGAGAATTATAGACCAAAATCCCTAATGAACGTGGATGCAAAAATTCTCAACATGATACTAGCCAATAGGATCCAACAGTACATTAAGAAAATTATTCAGCATGACCAAGTAGGATTTATTCCCGGGACACAAGGCTGGTTCAACACTCATAAAACAATCAGTGTGATTCATCATATCAGCAAGACAAAAACCAAGAACGATATGATCCTCTCATTAGATGCAGAGAAAGCATTTGACAAACTACAGCATCCATTCCTGATCAAAACTCTTCAGAGTGCAGGGATAGAGGGAACATTCCTCAACATCTTAAAAGCCATCTATAAAAAGCCCACAGCAAATATAATTCTCGATGGGGAAGTACTGGGAGACTTTCCCCTAAGATCAGGAACAAGACAGGGATGTCCACTTTCACCACTGCTATTGAACATAGTACTGGAAGTCCTTGCCTCAGCAATCAGACAACAAAAAGACATTAAAGGCATTCAAATTGGCAAAGAAGAAGTCAAACTCTCCCTCTTCGCCGATGACATGATACTCTACATAGAAAACCCAAAAGCCTCCACCCCAAGATTGCTAGAACTCATACAGCAATTTGGCAGCATGGCAGGATACAAAATAAATGCCCAGAAGTCAGTGGCATTTCTATACACTAACAATGAGACTGAAGAAAGAGAAATTAAGGAGTCAATCCCATTTACAATTGCACCCAAAAGCATAAGATACCTAAGAATAAACCTAACCAAAGAGGTAAAGTATCTATACCCTAAAAACTATAGAACACTTCCAAAGAAATTGAGGAAGACACAAAGAGATGGAAAAATATTCCATGCTCATGGATTGACAGAATTAATATTGTGAAAATGTCAATGTTACCCAGGGCAATTTACACATTTAATGCAATCCCTATCAAAATACCATGGATTTTCTTCAGAGAGTTAGAACAAATTATTTTAAGATTTGTGTGGAATCAGAAAAGACCCCGAATAGCCAGGGGAATTTTAAAAAAGAAAACCATAGCTGGGGGCATCACAATGCCAGATTTCAGGTTGTACTACAAAGCTGTGGTCATCAAGACAGTGTGGTACTGGCACAAAAACAGACACATAGATCAATGGAAAAGAATAGAGAACCTAGAAGTGGACCCTGAACTTTATGGTCAATTAATATTCAATAAAGGAGGAAAGACTATCCACTGGAATAAAGACAGTCTCCTCAATAAATGGTGCTGGGAAAATTGGACATCCACATGCAGAAGAATGAAACTAGACCACTCTCTTTCACCATACACAAAGATAAACTCAAAATGGATGAAAGATCTAAATGTGAGACAAGATTCCATCAAAATCCTAGAGGAGAACACAGGCAACACCCTTTTTAAACTTGGCCACAGTAACTTCTTGCAAGATACATCCATGAAGGCAAAAGAAACAAAAGCAAAAATGAACTATTGGGACTTAATCAAGATAAGAAGCTTTTGCACAGCAAAGGATACGAAGGCAAAAGAAACAAAAGCAAAAATGAACTATTGGGACTTAACCAAGATAAGAAGCTTTTGCACAGCAAAGGATACAGTCAACAAAACTCAAAGACAACCTACAGAATGGGAGAAGATATTTGCAAATGATGTATCAGATAAAGGGCTAGTTTCCAAGATCTATAAAGAACTTATTAAACTCAACAGCAAGGAAACAAACAATCCAGTCATGAAATGGGCAAAAGACATGAACAGAAATTTCACAGAAGACCTAGACATGGCCAACAAGCACATGAGAAAATGCTCCACATCACTGGCCATCAGGGAAATACAAATCAAAACCACAATGAGATACCACCTCACACCAGTGAGAATGGGGAAAATTAACAAAACAGGAAACCAGAAATATTGGAGAGGAGGCGGAGAAAAGGGAACCCTCTTACACTGTTGGTGGGAATGTGAACTGGTGCAGCCACTCTGGAAAACTGTGTGGAGGTTCCTCAAAGAGTTAAAAATAGACCTGCCCTATGACCCAGCAATTGCACTGTTGGGGATTTACCCCAAAGATACAGATGCAATGAAACGCAGGGACACCTGCACCCCGATGTTTCTAGCAGCAATGTCCACAATAGCCAAACTGTGGAAGGAGCCTTGGTGTCCATCGAAAGATGAATGGATAAAGAAAATGTGGTTTATGTATACAATGGAATATTACTCAGCCATTAGAAATGACAAATACCCACCATTTGCTTCAACGTGGATGGAACTGGAGGGTATTATGCTGAGTGAAATGAGTCAATCGGAGAAGGACAAACATTATATGGTCTCATTGATTTGTGGAATATAAATAATAGTGAAAGGGTTAGAAGGGAAGGGAGAAGAAATGTGTGGGAAATATCAGAAAGGGTGACAGAACATAAAGACTCCTAACTCTGGGAAAGGAACTAGGGGTGGTGGAAGGGGAGGAGGGTGGGGGGTGGGGGTGAATGGGTGACAGGCACTGAGGGGGGCACTTGACGGGATGAGCACTGGGTGTTATTCTGTATGTTTGCAAATTGAACACCAATAAAAAATAAATTTATTATTAAAAATAAGTGTAAGGAGTCCAATATATGTATAATTGGAATTCCCAAGAGGAGAAGAGGAGGGACAGAAAAATAAATTAAATAAGTAATGTCCAAAATATTTCCAAATTTAATGAGAATTGTAAATCCAAGAACCTCAACAAATCCTAAGCACATGAAACATGAAGAAAACTACACCAAGGCCCATCATAATCTAATTGTTTAAAGCTGGCAATAGAGAAAAGTCTTCAAAGCAGCCAGAAGAAAAGGAAACATTACATAGAGAGAAAGATAAAGATAGTAGCTTATTACTCATTGGAAAGAATGCAAACCAAGAGAGTGGAACAACATCCTTCAAAGTGAAAAAATAAACCTCAACCTAGAATTCAACTTCCAGTGAAATATCTTTTAAAAAAAGAGAGATGACATAAGTTTTTTTTTTCAGATATACAAAATCTAAAAGAATTTATTTCTTCTAATTCTGCACTGCAAGAAGCATTAAACACAACATTATCCTAAGTGACATAATAAATATATATTTCATCTCTGCTCCTGGTTCATGACACAGAATTCCTAAAACCCTTGTAATCTCCTGAGTGATGGCCATGATAGGAGCATCTTAGAGTTGCTAAATTCCTTGGAATTTCCTAACTCATAGAAGCTTCTTTTGTTCTAATTAGATGATGTTTGGTAGGCCCCTGGATAACTTTAGGATGGAAGCTGGTCACCAAAAGAATGTCAAGCTTGATTAGATTAGAAGTTGAACTTTCAGCTTTATTCCCCAATCTCTGGGGAAGAGAAAGGGGCTAAAGATTAGAAATGTGTGGGAAATATCAGAAAGGGAGACAGAACATAAAGACTCCTAACTCTGGGAAATGAACTAGGGGTGGTGGAAGGGGAGGAAGGCGGGGGGTGGGGGTGAATGGGTGACGGGCACTGAGGGGGGCACTTGACGGGATGAGCACTGGTTGTTATTCTGTATGTTGGCAAATTGAACACCAATAAAAAATAAATTTATTATAAAAACAAACAAACAAACAAACAAAAAAGATTGAATTTATAATTGATAATGCCTTGATAGAAATCTTTAAAATATATGGTTCAGAGAGCTTCCAGGGTAGTGAATGCCTCCACTTGCTGGGAGGGGAATGGAACCTTACTCTATAGGGATAGAAGCTTTTGTGCTCAGGACACTTCCAGATCTTGCCCTATGCACTTCTTCATCTGTTCATTTGCATACTTTGAAATAAACTGGTAAAAATAAGCAAAATATTTCCTTGAGTTCTGTGAGCCATTGTAGCAAATTATCAAAACTGAAGAGGATGTTGTGAGAACCTCTGATTTATATAGCTGGTTGGTCAGGAGAACTGATGACAAGCTGGGACTTGCAATTGGCATCTGAAGTAGGAGTAGTCCTGTGATACTGAGATTTGTGGAGTCTGCACCAACTCTAGTTAGTGTCAGAACTGAGTTAAATTATAGGACACCTAAGGGATGGCTATAGAGAATTAGAGACTTGCTTGGTGTAGAAAACATAGACATTTGGTGTCAGAAGTGCTCTGTAGGAAGAGGAATAGTTTTTCTTTATTCTGCTACAAAATCCAGAAACTATAAACCGAAAGTTACAAGAAAACTACAGACCAATATCTCTCCTGAACATAGAAAATTTCCTAACAAAATTTTAGTAAATTGTAATCCAACAATACTAAGAAACTGCACCATGACTGAGTAGGGTTTATCCCAAGAAAATAACATTTAAAAATCACAGTATAATTCACCATACTACAGACTAGCATACACAAAATAATATGATACTTAACATATATAAAAAAGCATTTGATAAAAATCTAATATCCATTCTTAATTTAGTAACTCACAGGATGCAGTGCCTGGGTGGCTCAGTCAGTCAAGCATCAGATTCTTGATTTTGGCTTAGGTCATGATCTCAGGACCATCAGACTGAGCCATACATTTGGGTCTGTGTTCAATGGGGTGTCTGCTTGAGATTCTCTCTCCCTCTGCCTCTCCATTCTCCCCCTTTCCCAAATAATAAATAAACAAATCTTTAAAAAAAACTTCACATAATATACCTCAAGAAACAAGGGAAAAAATAAATAAAACACAAAATTTGTAGAAAAAAGGAAATAACAAAAATTAGACCAGAAATTAATGAAATATAAACTAAAAAAATAATAATAAAGGATCAATGAAAATAAGAGCTGCTTCTTTGAAAAGACAAACAAAATTGACAAACCTTTAACTAGACTCACCAAGATAAAAAGAGAGGCAACTCAAATAAATAGAGCCAGAAATGAAAGAGAAGATGATGCAACTGATACCATAGAAATACCAAGACTCATGAGAGACTACTATAAACAATATCATGCTAACAAAGTGGAGAAATGGATACATTCCTAGAAACATAAAACCTAGCAAGACTGAATGATGATGAAATAGAAAATCTGTACAGATCAATTACTAGAAAGGAGATTGAATCAGTAATAAAAAAATCTCCCAACAAACAAGTCCAGGACCAGATAACTTCACTGATGAATTCTACCAAACATTCAAATCCTTCTCAAGCTCTTCTAAAAACATGGAAAGATGAGGGAACTCTTTCAAATTTATTTTATGAGGCCAGAATTACCCTGATATAAAACCAAACAAGGATGCCACAAAAAAAGCATAGGCCAATATCCCTGATGAACATAGATGCAAAAATCTTCATCAAAATATTAGCAAACCAAATTCAATAATACATTAAAAAGATCATACATCATGATCAAGTGGGACCTATTCAACAATGCAAGGATGGTTCAACACCCACAAATCCGTAATGAGATGTACCACATTAACAAAATGAAAGATAACAATCATGATCAACTAAATTGATGCAGAAAGGCATTTGATAAAATTTAACATCCATGTATGATAAAAATTCAACAATACAAGTATAGAGAGAACATAATATAATAGAGGCCTTATATGACAAGCCCACAGCTAACATCATATTCAGTAGTGAAAAGCTGACAGATTTTCATTAAGATTGGGAATAAGACAAGGATGCCCACTCTCATCATTTTTATTCAATATAGCATTGAAAATCCTAGCCAGAACAATTAGGCAATAAAGAGATATAAGTGTCATATAAATCAGAAAGGGGGATCCCTGGGTGGCGCAGCGGTTTAGCGCCTGCCTTTGGCCCAGAGCGCGATTCTGGAGACCTGGGATCGAATCCCACATCGGGCTCCCGGTGCATGGAGCCTGCTTCTCCCTCTGCCTATGTCTCTGCCTCTTTTTCTCTCTCTCTCTGTGTGACTATCATAAATAAATAAAAAAACTTAAAAAAAAATAAATCAGAAAGGAAGAAATAAGACCATCACTACTTACAGAAGGCATATCACATATGCCTAAAAACTCTGTCATATAACAGTTACAATCAATAAACAAATCCAGTAAAGTTACAGGATACAAAATTAATACTCAAAAATCTGTTGCATTTCTATACACTAATAATAAACAATCAGAAATAGAAACTATGAAAATTATACCACTTACAATTATATCAAAAAGAATAAATTTTTTTTTAATTTTTTTTTATTTATTTATGATAGTCATAGTCACAGAGAGAGAGAGAGAGGCAGAGACACAGGCAGAGGGAGAAGCAGGCTCCATGCACCGGGAGCCCGACGTGGGATTCGATCCCGGGTCTCCAGGATCGCGCCCTGGGCCAAAGGCAGGCGCCAAACCGCTGCGCCACCCAGGGATCCCAAAAAGAATAAATTTAACTAAGGAAATAAAAGAGCTAGATCTTGAAAATTATAAGATAGTAATGAAAGAAATTGAAGATGATACAAATAAATGGAATGATACTCTGCGCTCATTGATTGAAAGAATATTGTTAAAATTCTTATATTACCCAAAAGCCTCCACCCCAAGATTGCTAGAACTCATACAGCAATTTGGCAGCATGGCAGGATACAAAATAAATGCCCAGAAGTCAGTGGCATTTCTATACACTAACAATGAGACTGAAGAAAGAGAAATTAAGGAGTCAATCTCATTTACAATTGCACCCAAAAGCATAAGATACCTAGGAATAAACCTAACCAAAGAGGTAAAGTATCTATACCCTAAAAACTATAGAACACTTCCAAAGAAATTGAGGAAGACACAAAGAGATGGAAAAATATTCCATGCTCATGGATTGACAGAATTAATATTGTGAAAATGTCAATGTTACCCAGGGCAATTTACACATTTAATGCAATCCCTATCAAAATACCATGGATTTTCTTCAGAGAGTTAGAACAAATTATTTTAAGATTTGTGTGGAATCAGAAAAGACCCCGAATAGCCAGGGGAATTTTAAAAAAGAAAACCATAGCTGGGGGCATCACAATGCCAGATTTCAGGTTGTACTACAAAGCTGTGGTCATCAAGACAGTGTGGTACTGGCACAAAAACAGACACATAGATCAATGGAAAAGAATAGAGAACCTAGAAGTGGACCCTGAACTTTATGGTCAATTAATATTCAATAAAGGAGGAAAGACTATCCACTGGAATAAAGACAGTCTCCTCAATAAATGGTGCTGGGAAAATTGGACATCCACATGCAGAAGAATGAAACTAGACCACTCTCTTTCACCATACACAAAGATAAACTCAAAATGGATGAAAGATCTAAATGTGAGACAAGATTCCATCAAAATCCTAGAGGAGAACACAGGCAACACCCTTTTTGAACTCGGCCATATTAACTTCTTGCAAGATACATCCATGAAGGCAAAAGAAACAAAAGCAAAAATGAACTATTGGGACTTAATCAAGCTTTTGCACAGCAAAGGATACAGTCAACAAAACTCAAAGACAACCTACAGAATGGGAGAAGATATTTGCAAATGACGTATCAGATAAAGGGCTAGTTCCTAAGATCTATAAAGAACTTATTAAACTCAACAGCAAAGAAACAAACAATCCAATCATGAAATGGGAAAAAGACATGAACAGAAATCTCACAGAGGAAGACATAGACATGGCCAACATGCACATGAGAAAATGCTCTGCATCACTTGCCATCAGGGAAATACAAATCAAAACCACAATGAGATACCACCTCACACCAGTGAGAATGGGGAAAATTAACAAGGCAGGAAACAACAAATGTTGGAGAGGATGTGGAGAAAAGGGAACCCTCTTACACTGTTGGTGGGAATGTGAACTGGTGCAGCCACTCTGGAAAACTGTGTGGAGGTTCCTCAATCAGTTAAAAATATACCTGCCCTATGACCCAGCAATTGCGCTGTTGGGGATTTACCCCAAAGATACAGATGCAATGAAACGCAGGGACACCTGCACCCCGATGTTTATAGCAGCAATGTCCACAATAGCCAAACTGTGGAAGGAGCCTTGGTGTCCATCGAAAGATGAATGGATAAAGAAGATGTGGTTTATGTACACAATGGAATATTACTCAGCTATTAGAAACGACAAATACCCACCATTTGCTTCAACGTGGATGGAACTGGAGGGTATTATGCTGAGTGAAGTAAGGCAATTGGAGAAGGACAAACAGTGTATGTTCTCATTCATTTGGGGAATATAAATAACAGTGAAAGGGAATATAAGGGAAGGGAGAAGAAAAAGACTCCTAACTCGGGGAATCGACCTAGGGGTGGTGGAAGGGGAGGAAGGCGGGGGGTGGGGGTGAATGGGTGATGGGCATTGATGGGGGCACTTGACGGGATGAGCACTGGGTGTTATTCTGTATGTTGGTAAATTGAACACCAATAAAAAATTAATTTATTTAAAAAAATTCTTATATTATCCAAAGCAATATACAGATTCAATGCAATCCCCATCAAAATTTCAATGGCATTTTCACAGAAACAGAGCATATAATCCATAAAAGACTTCAAATAGCCAAAGCAATCTTGACAAAGAAGAACAAAGCTGGAGGCATCATGCTTCCTAATTTTAAATTATATTACAAAGATATAATAATTAAAACAGTAAGTTATTGGCATAAAACAAATTTGTAGGTCAATGGAACAGAATAGAGACCCCAGAAATAAGCCCATGCATGTTTGGTGAATTAATTTACAACAAAGGAAATATGAATATATGATAGGGAAAGTACAGTCTCTTCAATAAATGATGTTGGGAAAACTAGACAGCCACATGCAAAGGACTGAAACTGGACCACTATTTTAAATCATATACAAAAAACTAAGTCAAAATGAATTAAAGGCTTGATGTAAAACTCAAAACCATAAAACTCCTAGAAGGAAACATAGGCAATAATCTTCTTGCCATGGGTCTTGGCAATGATTTTTTTAATCTGTCCCCAAATGCAAAAGCAACACAAATAAGCAAGTGGGACTCTATCAAAACTAAACACTTCTGTATAACAACAACAAAATTACCAAAAAAAAGGTCAAACTACTGAATAGGAGAAAATATTTGCAAATCATATATTTGATAAAGAACTAATATCTAAAATATGTAAAGAACTCATCAACTTAATAACATAAAACAAACAATCCAATTAAAAAATGGGCAGATCTAAATATCTTTCCAAAGACATCATCAGGAAAATGCAAATCAAAGCCACAATGAGATATCACCTCACATCTATTATGATAGCTATTATCAAAAAGACTACTATTTATTTTACATTTTTACATATATTTCAAGGCCAATAAAATCCAATTACATTTTTATTTTCTAACCTTGAACAATCATAAATTGAAATTATAAATTGATACTATTTATAATATCATCAAAATATGACATAGATATAACAAATCAGATAAACTAAGTGTGAGGCCTATACAATGAAAGCCAAAAAAAAATCATACTAACAATGCTGTGCTAAATGAAAGAAATTCTGAATAATGGAGTATTAAACTATTTCAAAAGATTTAACATTATTTAGATATTGATTCTCCCAAAACTGAGTACAAATTTCATGCAATTTCATGTGAAAATACAATTCACCTAGAATAGACAACACAACTTTGATCAACAAGAACTAAGTTGGAGAACAAGAACTACCTGATTTCAGACTTACTATAAATCTGCAAAAATCAAGATACATGGTATTGAAGTAAAGATACACACACAGAGACATACTTGTTGGATTTTAACAAAGTTACAAAGGTAATTCAGTGAAGAAAGGATCATCTTTTCAGCAAATAGTGCTGAAAGTTGTATATTAATAAGGAAAGAAAAATTAAATCCATACTTCATACCACACACAAAATTTACTCAAAATCATAGAATTATGACATTTCTAGAAAACATAGGAGAAAATATTTCTGAACAATGAATGAGGCAAAGATTTCTTTGATATAACACCAAAAGTTCCATTCATAAAAGAAACATTTGCTAAGTTGGACTTCATCAAACTAAAAACTCTCTTCATAAACACTGTTAAGAGACTCAGAAGACATGGCACAGACCAAGAGAAAATCTTTATAAATCAGAGTTGATAAAAGATATGTATCCTGAATATATAAAGAACTCATACAACTTAAGAAAATGAAACCTAATAGAAAATGGACAAAGATTTGAACAGACACTTTAACAAGAAGATGTCCAGATCGCAATGAAATACATGAAAAGATGTTCAAGATTACTTGTAATTAGAAAAACACAAATTAAAACCATAATGAGGGAATCCCTGGGTGGCTCAGTGGTTTAGTGCCTGCCTTTGGCCCAGGGCGCAATCCTGGAGTCCCGGAATTGAGTCCCGCGTCAGTCTCCCTGCTTGGAGTCTGCTTATCCCTCTGCCTCTCTCTCTCTCTCTCTCTCTCTCTCTCTGTCTCTCATGAATAAATAAATAAAATCTTTTTAAAAAAATAATAAAGCTACTTTCATAGGAAAATGAGTATCCATAAGTGCTTGTGTTTGAAGGGGGAAAAAATGGAAAATTTGTTTAACACCGGAAGCTACAAGGGAACTGCCATGCAAATGTAAGATAAATAGAAATAAGGAATTGATAAGAATAAAAGCATATGTAAATACTATTCAACACCAAAGCAGGAATGCTCAGTGGTTGAGCGTCTGCCTTTGGCTCAGGTATAATCCTGGAGTCTTGGAATCGAGTCCCACATCCTGCTTCCTGCATGGAGTCTGCTTTTCCCTCTGCCTATGTCTCTGCCTCTCCCTCTCTCTTTCTCTCTCTCTGTCTCTTATGAATAAATAAAATCTTAAAAAAAAACACACCAAAGCAAAAACTCTCAATTGATTAAAATTTTGCTTTTGTTTTTAAAACCAACAAATTCATTAAATTTGTAGGGTACGTACTTAGAAATAAAGAAATAAGGCAAAAAATCAGAATGAAAAAGACAATAATAACTACTAATATAGAGGAGGCATTCAAAATACATATTACATACATTATAAAAATACATTTGAAAATTTTTTATTGAAATAACTGACTTTATAGAAAAATATAAATTCCAAATTTAAATCAACAAAGCAGTAACTATAGAAATACTTTTAAGTAGTCAATTTTGGGGGCTCCTGGATGGCTCAGCCAGTTAAGCATCTGTCTTCTGCTCAGGTTGTGATTCCAGGGTCCTGGGATCAAGTCCAACAATGGACTCCCTGCTCCACAGAGTCGGCTTCTCACTCTGCCTCTGCCTCTCTATCTCTCATGAATAAGTAAATAAAATCTTTTTTTTTTTTTAGTAAATAAAATCTTTAAAAAAAAAAAAAAGAAGAGTTCAATTTTCTATTGTTATCATACCTAAATTGTTTCTTTGGTTAGTTCTTCAAAACTTTCAAGAAAACAGCTAATTCCTATGTTACAAATTCTTCTAAAAAAACATGTTGACTCCATCTACAAGCCCAGTGTAACCCAGTACTTTTTACACATCAGGACAACACAAAAGTAGAAAAAGAGCAATCTCACTTATGCTTATAGATCTCTCATCTTAAATAAGTATTAGCAGACCCAATCTAGTAGTATATCAAAAGAATAAGAAACTATATGTCCCAATAATGCAAGGGTACTTAACATTAGGATATCTACTATAGAAAAGATCACAATTAGCAGATTTAAGTATAAGGACAATATAATCATTTTAATAAAAAAGATGCTAGAAAAGTATTTAACAAAATTTAATACTTTATGTTTGAAATCAACCTCCCAATAAGCATAGATTAATAAAATGTCTGTAGTTATTTTCCTTAGATTGAGGAAATACTTATTAAAAAAATCTACACTAACATTACTTTGTAAAAGCATTACCATAAAAGAATTAAAATAAGAATGCCTACTATTATACTTGCTAATCAACATGGAACAGGAAGATGAGAAAATAAAGATAGAAACAAATATAATGTATAAATAGTGAAAAAAGAAATAAATCTGTAGTGCTTCTATCTACCAAAACTCAACAAAAACTACTAGCCAACTATTATCACTCATGGGAAAGCTCTAGAAGTGATTGAATTGGGTAACCAATAATATACAAATATCCAGAGATAACAAAGTAGAAAATGGCATTATGGGAAAAGAGATCACAAAATGCAGTAAAAACTTGGAGCAAAATCCAAGAGGGAATATGCAAAATGAGAAGAAAATAATTTTTTAAAAACTGTAGAAGCAGGTTTTTGGTTAAATAAGAAATAACAAATGTTGGTGAGGCCATAGAGAAAAAGGAACCCTCATGTGCTGTTGGCAGTAATGCCTACTGGGGCTGCCACTGTGGAAAACAGTATGGAGTTTCCTCGAAAAAATTAAAAATAGAACTACTCTACAATCTAATAATCACACTACTGGGTGTTTACCTAAAAAATATGAAAACATTAATTTGAAAAGATATATGCACTCCTATGTTTATTGCAATATTATTTACAATAACCAAATTATAAAGGCAATCCAAGTGTCCATTGATAGATGAAAGGATAAAGAAGATGTGGTATATATATATACAATGGAATATTATTTAGTCATAAAAAGGAATGAAATCTAGCCACTTGCAACAACATGGATGGAACTAGAGAGTATAATGCCAGGTGAAATAAGTCAGTCAGAGAAAGAAATATACTATATGATTTCATTCATACGAATTCAAGCAACAAAACAAAGGAAAATAAAAAAGAAAAAGAGAGAGAGAGACAAACCAAGAAGCAGATTCTTATTTATAGAGAATGAACTGGTGGTTATCAAAGGTGGGGGGGGGAAATGAGTGAAGTAAATGATAGGGATTAAAGAATATACATATCATGAGTACTGAGTAATGTACAGAATTGTTGAATCACTATATAGTACACCTGAAATTAATATAACACTTATGTTATCTATACTGGAATTAAAATAAAACTTTAATAAAATAAAATAGATGGAAAAATTGTAAAAGCTCAAATGTATGGAAAGCCAAGCCATTTTCTGCTTGGGAAGACTTACACGTTAATAATATATTTTTTTTAATTTATTTTTTATTGGTGTTCAATTTACTAACATACAGAATAAACCCCAGTGCCCGTCACCCATTCACTCCCACCCCCCGCCCTCCTCCCCTTCCACCACCCCTAGTTCGTTTCCCAGAGTTAGCAGTCTTTACGTTCTGTCTCCCTTTCTGATATTTCCCACACATTTCTTCCCCCTTCCCTTATATTCCCTTTCACTATTATTTATATTCCCCAAATGAATGAGAACATATAATGTTTGTCCTTCTCCGACTGGCTTACTTCACTCAGCATAATACCCTCCAGTTCCATCCACGTTGAAGCAAATGGTGGGTATTTGTCATTTCTAATAGCTGAGTAATATTCCATTGTATACATAAACCACATCTTCTTTATCCATTCATCTTTCGATGGACACCGAGGCTCCTTCCACAGTTTGGCTATCGTGGCCATTGCTGCTATAAACATCGGGGTGCAGGTGTCCCGGCGTTTCATTGCATTTGTATCTTTGGTGTAAATCCCCAACAGTACAATTGCTGGGTCATAGGGCAGGTATATTTTTAACTGATTGAGGAACCTCCACACAGTTTTCCAGAGTGGCTGCACCAGTTCACATTCCCACCAACAGTGTATGAGGGTTCCCTTTTCTCCACATCCTCTCCAACATTTGTTGTTTCCTGCCTTGTTAATTTTGCCCATTCTCACTGGTGTGAGGTGGTATCTCATTGTGGTTTTGATTTGTATTTCCCTGATGGCAAGTGATGCAGAGCATTTTCTCATGTGCATGTTGGCCATGTCTATGTCTTCCTCTGTGAGATTTCTGTTCATGTCTTTTGCCCATTTCATGATTGGATTGTTTGTTTCTTTGGTGTTGAGTTGAATAAGTTCTTTATAGATCTTGGAAACTAGCCCTTTATCTGATAAGTCATTTGCAAATATCTTCTCCCATTCTGTAGGTTGTCTTTGAGTTTTGTTGACTGTATCCTTTGCTGTGCAAAAGCTTCTTATCTTGATGAAGTCCCAATAGTTCATTTTTGCTTTTATTTCTTTTGCCTTCGTGGATGTATCTTGCAAGAAGTTACTATGGCCGAGTTCAAAAAGGGTGTTGCCTGTGTTCTTCTCTAGGATTTTGATGGAATCTGGTCTCACATTTAGATCTTTCATCCATTTTGAGTTTATCTTTGTGTATGGTGAAAGAGAGTGGTCTAGTTTCATTCTTCTGCATGTGGATGTCCAATTTTCCCAGCACCATTTATTGAAGAGACTGTCTTTCTTCCAATGGATAGTCTTTCCTCCTTTATCGAATATTAGTTGCCCATAAAGTTCAGGGTCCACTTCTGGGTTCTCTATTCTGTTCCACTGATCTATGTGTCTGTTTTTGTGCCAGTACCACACTGTCTTGATGACCACAGCTTTGTAGTACAACCTGAAATCTGGCATTGTGATGCCCCCAGATATGGTTTTCTTTTTTAAAATTCCCCTGGCTATTCGGGGTCTTTTCTGATTCCACACAAATCTTAAAATAATTTGTTCTAACTCTCTGAAGAAAGTCCATGGTATTTTGATAGGGATTGCATTAAACGTGTATATTGCCCTGGGTAACATTGACATTTTCACAATATTAATTCTGCCAATCCATGAGCATGGAATATTTTTCCATCTCTTTGTGTCTTCCTCAATTTCTTTCAGAAGTGTTATATAGTTTTGAGGGTATAGATCCTTTACATCTTTGGTTAGGTTTATTCCTAGGTATCTTATGCTTTTGGGTGCAATTGTAAATGGGATTGACTCCTTAATTTCTCTTTCTTCAGTCTCATTGTTAGTGTATAGAAATGCCACTGACTTCTGGGCATTGATTTTGTATCCTGCCACGCTACCGAATTGCTGTATGAGTTCTAGCAATCTTGGGGTGGAGACTTTTGGGTTTTCTATGTAGAGTATCATGTCATCGGCGAAGAGGGAGAGTTTGACTTCTTCTTTGCCAATTTGAATGCCTTTAATGTCTTTTTGTTGTCTGATTGCTGAGGCTAGGACTTCCAGTACTATGTTGAACAGCAGTGGTGAGAGTGGACATCCCTGTCTTATTCCTGATTTAGGGGAAAGGCTCCCAGTGCTTCCCTATTGAGAATGATATTTGCTGTGGGCTTTTCATAGATGGCTTTTAAGATGTCGAGGAATGTTCCCTCTATCCCTACACTCTGAAGAGTTTTGATCAGGAATGGATGCTGTATTTTGTCAAATGCTTTCTCTGCATCCAATGAGAGGATCATATCGTTCTTGGTTTTTCTCTTGCTGATATGATGAATCACATTGATTGTTTTACGGGTGTTGAACCAGCCTTGTGTCCCAGGGATAAATCCTACTTGGTCATGGTGAATAATTTTTTTAATGTACTGTTGGATCCTATTGGCCAGTATCTTGTTGAGAATTTTTGCATCCATGTTCATCAGGGATATTGGTCTGTAATTCTCCTTTTTGGTGGGGTCTTTGTCTGGTTTTGGAATTAAGGTGATGCTGGCCTCATAGAACGAATTTGGAAGTACTCCATCTCTTTCTATCTTTCCAAACAGCTTTAGGAGAATAGGTATGGTTTCTTCTTTAAACGTTTGATAAAATTCCCCTGGGAAGCCATCTGGCCCTGGACTCTTGTGTCTTGGGAGGTTTTTGATGACTGCTTCAATTTCCTCCCTGGTTATTGGCCTGTTCAGGTTTTCTATTTCTTCCTGTTCCAGTTTTGGTAGTTTGTAGCTTTCCAGAAATGCGTCCATTTCTTCTAGATTGCCTAATTTATTGGCGTATAGCTGTTCATAATATGTTTTTAAAATCGTTTGTATTTCCTTGGTGTTGGTAGTGATCTCTCCTTTCTCATTCATGATTTTATTAATTTGAGTCTTCTCTCTCTTCTTTTCAATAAGGCTGGCTAATGGTTTTTCTATCTTGTTAATTCTTTCAAAGAACCAACTCCTGGTTTTGTTGATCTGTTCCACAGTTCTTCTGGTCTCGATTTCATTGAGTTCTGCTCGAATCTTTATTAACTCCCTTCTTCTCTTGGGTGTAGGATCTATTTGCTGTTTTTTCTCTAGCTCCTTTATGTGTAAGTTTAGCTTTTGTATTTGAGTTCTTTCCAGTTTTTGAATGGATGCTTGTATTGCGATGTATTTCCCCCTAGCACTGCTTTTGCTGCATCCCAAAGATTTTGAACGGTTGTATCTTCATTCTCATTAGTTTCCATGAATCTTTTTAATTCTTCCTTAATTTCCTGGTTGACCCTTTTATCTTTTAGCAGGATGGTCCTTAACCTCCACGTGTTTGAGGTCCTTCCAAACTTCTTGTTGTGATTTAGTTCTAATTTCAAGGCATTATGGTCTGAGAATATGCAGGGGACAATCCCAATCTTTTGGTATCGGTTCAGACCCGATTTGTGACCCAATATGTGGTCTATTCTGGAGAAAGTTCCATGTGCGCTTGAGAAGAATGTGTATTCAGTTGAGTTTGGATGTAAAGTTCTGTAGATATCTGTGAAATCCATCTGGTCCAGTGTATCATTTAAAGCTCTCGTTTCTTTGGAGATGTTGTGCTTAGAAGACCTATCGAGTATAGAAAGAGCTAGATTGAAGTCACCAAGTATAAGTGTATTATTATCTAAGTATTTCTTCACTTTGGTAAATAATTGATTGATATATTTGGCAGCTCCCACATTCAGGGCATATATATTGAGGATTGTTAAGTCCTCTTGTTGAATAGATCCTTTAAGTATGATATAGTGTCCCTCTTCATCTCTCACTACAGTCTTTGGGGTAAATTTTAGTTTATCTGATATAAGGATGGCTACCCCTGCTTTCTTTTGAGGACCATTCGAATGGTAAATGGTTCTCCAACCTTTTATTTTCAGGCTGTAGGTGTCCTTCTGTCTAAAATGAGTCTCTTGTAGACAGCAAATAGATGGGTCCTGCTTTTTTATCCAGTCTGAAACCCTGCGCCTTTTGATGGGGTCATTAAGCCCGTTCACATTAAGAGTTACTATTGAGAGATATGAGTTTAGTGTCATCATGATATCTATTCAGTCCTTGTTTTTGTGGACTGTTCCACTGAACTTCTTCTTAAAGGGGAATTTTAAGAGTCCCCCTTAAAATTTCTTGCAGAGCTGGTTTGGAGGTCACATATTCTTTTAGTTGCTGCCTGTCTTGGAAGCTCTTTATCTCTCCTTCCATTTTGAATGAGAGCCTTGCTGGATAAAGTATTCTTGGTTGCATGTTCTTTTCATTTAGGACCCTGAATATATCCTGCCAGCCCTTTCTGGCCTGCCAGGTCTCTGTGGAGAGGTCTGCTGTTACCCTAATACTCCTCCCCATAAAAGTCAGGGATTTCTTGTCTCTTGCTGCTTTAAGGATCTTCTCTTTATCTTTGGAATTTGCAAGCTTAACTATTAAATGTCGAGGTGTTGAACGGTTTTTATTGATTTTAGGGGGGGATCTCTCTATTTCCTGGATCTGAATGCCTGTTTCCCTTCCCAGGTTAGGAAAGTTTTCAGCTAGAATTTGTTCAAATACATATTCTGGCCCTCTGTCCCTTTCGGCGCCCTCGGGAACCCCAATTAAACGTAGGTTTTTCTTTCTCAGGCTGTCGTTTATTTCCCTTAATCTATCCTCATGGTCTTTTAATTGTTTGTCTCTTTTTTCCTCAGTTTCCCTCTTTGCTATCAACTTGTCTTCTATGTCACTCACTCGTTCTTCCACCTCGTTAACCCTCGTCGTTAGGACTTCTAGTTTGGATTGCATCTCATTCAATTGATTTTTAATTTCTGCCTGATTAGCTCTAAATTCTGCAGTAATGAAGTCTCTTGAGTCCTTTATAATTTTTTCTAGAGCCACCAGTAGCTGTATAATAGTGCTTCTGAATTGGCTTTCTGACATTGAATTGTAATCCAGATTTTGTAAATCTTGATAGAAGCACGAACTCTTCTCACTGTTGCATTCCAGCTGTTCTCTCTTTAATTCTCAGGCCGAATTCATAGATTTTCAGGATGATTGGAAGGTTTTCTAGGTAATTTGGTGGAGACAGGTGATTTGGAGACCCTACTCTTCCGCCATCTTGCTCCTCCCCCCCCCCACGTTAATAATATTTAAATTATCAATAAATCAATCACTTCCAATAAAAATCTCAAGAAGATTTAGGATTCTACAATTAGAAAGAATGTAAAATACTCAGGGATAGGAAAGATCTTTCTACAAAACAATGTAACTATAAAGACTTGTTGACAAATAGATCAGTGGGATAGATTGTAGAATGCAGAAACAGATCCATATTGTAGCATATTTATCCACAGTGTAGATGGTTTGTGTTTCCCTAAACTTGTTCAGGCCCACCTGCTCCCAGGTCTGGACCACCTATTTGGTGGATACATAGGAGATCCCAGCCATCACTTATCTTCTAATACTGCTGTGTTTCTCATTCTCCTTGAGGAACTTGAGATTAGGTTCCAGCATGGCATTGTCGCCCCTGCTGCAGTGGGGTCCTAGTAACTTCAGTGCCCAGGTCCTGCTGTCATATCTACAGCGGTTCTTTTTTTTTTTTTTTTTTTTTTTTTATCTACAGCGGTTCTGACTTCCCTGGACTCGGAGAGAGAAGTGCTAGTGAAGTACTTCAAAGCTGACCATCGTGGGGCAAAATTTGAGCAATGAGAAGTAGGGGACAAGATTAAGAAAGAAGCCTATATATAAATTTCTTATTCTTTCCCCCCAAATAGCCTTACTAGCCTCGAAGGACTGATAAATTGGCCATGCTTTTTTCTTTTTTCTCCTGAAGCTAATGGCCAATTCAGTAATTGACCATTTTGCATTTACTTTCCTCTTCATACACCTTTTTATTGCCCCATATTCTGGGGGCCATGGTTTGCATCCTTTACTAAATTGTTTTCATAATAACCTTGCTCAGATTATGTTTTCTAGAAAATCCCAAGCTAAGACACAAAAATAAGAATATGGAAATTTTGCACTGAGAGAATATATTTACAACACTTAATGTGTTAAATCAGAAAGAGCTCTTAAAAACAACAACAACAAAAAAGAAGAACTCTTGAAAATTAACAACAATACAAATACGCTAATTGATAAATCAGTCAATAGTCAAGGTCCGGTCAGTAAAACAGAAACACATTAAGTATTTTGAACAGGGGATTTGATATAGGAAGTTGGTTACCCAAGTGTTGGAGGGCTAAGGGAGAAAAGGGGTAACACTGGAGTAACCTAGATATGTTAACTGTAGGAACCAACTATCGCTTCTCGAGCTAAGGACACAAGAAAAGAAAGAGGTAGAGTTACCAGAACCTGTGAAGGGGGGCAGATGTGACTCATTCTGGGAAGGCTAGAGAAGCCCATAGTTGCAGCTCACTACTGCTCCTGGAGCAATGCTCACAGCAACAGGAAAAAATGTGATGTAAGTCCATTCTCCCATTCTACCACTTTCTAATCTCCCCTAATACAGCGTCCCTTACACTGTTAGATCCAAGGAGTAAGAACGACTGAGGAAACCAGTTTTCAGAGCTCCAATTCCAGCACAATAGACCTAAAATCTAGAAGGGTGGATTTGGAATTGAGCTACAACAGGTAAATAATCAGCGAAGTAACAAATAAATAATTCCTAAAGAAGCCAAATGGCCAAAAAGATTGTGAAAAAGTTGTTTTTCATCTCACTAGTGGCCAAGCAAATGCAAACTGAAATAGCAATGTCATTTTTCTACTGCCAACTTAGAAAATGAAGTGATAACATTCAGGATCGGCAAAGGCGATGGCATGGGGGAATGGGTCAAATCTCAGGTTGGGGATGCATGTGTACGTTGTTCTAGCCCTTTGGAGGCATCAGCAGTATCTGCGAGAATTTAAAATAGGTGTATTCTTCAGCCTGGGAAATACTGGCCATGTGGACACAATGCAGCATTGCTTGTTAACAGTAAGAATACCAACAACAAAAGTCCATAAGTGGTCTCCTATTGAGAAAGAATACAACCTCATACCGTAGAGAGTGCTTATTCGGGGAAAGTAACAGAATTGGGAGGGTAGAGTAGGCTACAGGGAAGCTTTTACTTTTTAATCTACAAATGTATCTGTTGTTTTAATTTTTTACAAGAGTATAGACTCATGCTCTGCAACTGGAGGTGAAGCTTTAGTGTTAAAAATAATTATTTTTAAATGCTTTATTATTTTTAACATATTCTTTAAAATAAAATCAGTGATAAGTTACTAAATTTGCAATAGATAACTTTTCGTAGGACATATTCTATTGAGTGAAAGAGAAATAAGTGACACCTTAGTCAGTGTTGGGTATGCCCATAACAGAGGCATCTGAGAACTGTTGCATTGTATCCCAATACCAAGAACCAGAACTTCTATATGACTAAGTCTTTGGTATGGTTTTTATTTTTTGTTTTATTTTACCTTCCAGCATTCGTAAAGTATTTGTCATTGTCAGAATCTCTTAGAATTATCTTCAGAGTAGTAGACATCTTAAAACCACAGAAGCTAGAGAAAGACTAAGTGATATATGGTTAAATTATGTTAGTGACATAGCACCCAAATTTATTATGCAGAAACTCCAAGACAAAATAGAAAACTTAAAGGGCAGCTTCTCAACATTTATTTTATTTTAACAGGTCTCCAGTAGATTTTTTTTTTCCCAGACCTGGAACTATAAGCCTTGCTTCCAATTTTCCCTGTTTAGATCATTAAGCTCTCACTGTTTAAAATACTTTAAAATACTATTTAAAATAATAAGTACTTAAGGATTAAGTAAACAAACAAACAAACAATAGAACAAACAAAACTTGTATCCCTACTGGTCCTTTAATTGAAGACCAAGAAAGCAATGTTAACACAAGACCCTCTCCTGAAACCAAACATGTGATCCACAAGTTAGGTTTCTCAGAAAGATGTAAATGTATAGAGAGAAGGGGTTGTAACATAAGACAATTGGAATGGAGATCCTCTTCACTACCTTGTCTATCATAATGTACTTTAGGAAGAAGCAGCAGAACATCACAGAAAGGGAAATGAATAGGAAAGGGAACATGGACTTTGATTTCTGTCCAAAGATACAAAGACCCACTGACTGAATAGCCCATAAAACAAACCCTCAGTTCTGTTCTCCAGATTTTTTTGAACTAGGATTCTCCTAGTCCAGCCCATCTCTCCATTCTAATCTTCTTGCTCCCATATCACATGGAAGCAATAAGGAACAGAGGAGGAGAGCACTGGACTAGGATGAAGCTCAACCTTCTGGCCCTGGGACTTGTCATTTTTTTTATAGCAGTATGACTTTGGGAGACTTCTCTTAACCTTTCTGAGAGCTTTAGTTTCCTCATTTATAACATGGGAATCATATCTGTCTCTCCAGATCAAAAATGTATTTCTATCAAAGCCACAGAAAATGTTTACTGCATTTATCATTTTCCATGACTTCCTTGCTGGGATCGTGGGGACTGAGGTGACTCCATCATTTAAGTTAACTGTCTACTCACCAAGGGTGATGACCCACAATGAAGCTAAAGTTATGGCCTCATAACATTTCAGTGTCTTACCCTTTGAAAACCATGATGGGTTATTCAAACTACTCATAACTAGTAATTCTAATATAAAAATTCCTAATTCTTTAGGCTAATCGTCTTGTCACAAAATATTTGTATAAGGAGGTTTTGCTAGAGTTAGAATGTCCCAAAAGTTAATTCCCAAGTTTGTTCCTCACAAACTAATCTCATAAAATGCTTGGGAATGGGAGAGAAATGATCCTAATTAAGTTTGGGAATAATCCCTACACCAATTCCCTTTGATAGTCACAATAAATATTAGCATATTAAGGACTTGAGAAGGAGACACCTGTGTAACTTTAAACCCAATATCTTCCAATTTTCTTTAAATTAGGAAGCCATTTGATCTTAGCATTGGATCCCTGAGTAGTGGAACTAAGATAAGGATATGAATGTAAATATTTTATTAAGGATTGTGGAGAAGGGAAACAGGACAGAGAAGAAAGAAAATGTAGGGTATGTTAATGGGCAGCTTACCTCTCTGGATCTCTTTCAGGACTTGAACACACCAGAGTGCTGTCTCACCTAAAAGGCAAAGAAAGAAGCTGAGGTTTTCATCTAACCAACTCCCATCTTTGGGCCAAAGGCGTAAGCCCAAGGCTATCAACCCTTCAGCACCTCTATTTTGGTCCTGCATATGGGTTGTGCTCAAAGAAAGCCCTTAGGTACAGAGTTCCAGGAGCTAGTAGGAAGGAAGCCATGAGTTCCTGGAACAATGTATGCCAAGAAGAGACAAGTGGCTATTGCCAGGTTGCCCATACACTGTGAGACAAGTGGATATCTGCACCTTTCTAGAACTAAAATCCCATTGGCACACACTTTGAAGAACAATTTAAGATAATAAAATCTGATGACACCAATCTAGAGATTGTTTTTCCTGTTAAGTTGAAGGGAGAGGAAAAGTGATTTTAAAAAAGAAGAAGAAGGAACAGAGGACACTAATATGATTGTGTTAACCCTATTTCCATTCTGACCTCTGATGGCACTTTGGTCTCATTTCTATTATGACTTGCTGCAATGACTATAATCTCTAATTGTCAGTTTTCTCTCAGCAAACACTTAAGGAACATCTACTACATGCCATGTTCTGAGCCACTAACATGAAGTCCAACAAGCCATATCCTATATTCCATACCTGTAAAAGAGAAAGCATTTTTCTTAGCTGAGACTGAGAAGTTGAATCAACCAGGACCTTATCTCCAAGGATACTGAGTCACATTTTAGAGACTTGGGTCATCAAAGAAACAGCCGTCTAGAAAATGACAGCACTCATCCATCCA